>NC_034413.1:34504404-34729735 GCF_002078875.1 Numida meleagris | reverse complement strand
CAGGCTGCCACGAGGAGCTGCAGGCTGCCACGAGGAGCTGCAGGCTGCCACGAGGAGCTGCAGGCTGCCACGAGGAGCTGCAGGCTGCCACGAGGCCTCCCCTCAGCCTCCTCTGCTCTGGGCTGAACAAACCAAGGTACCTCACCCACTCCTCACACACCTTACCCTCCAGACCCTTCACCATCCTCACAGCTCTCCTTGGATGCTCTCCAATAGCTCTATGTCCTTCTCAAACTACGGCACCCAACCTGCTGCCAGTGCTCGAGGTGAGGCCACACCAGACAGAGAACAGCAGGACAACCCCTGCTCTCTCCCTGCAGGCAGTGCTGGGCCTGGTGCACCCAAGGGTATGGTTGGTCCTTTTGTGGCCCTTCTCCTGGGGCACAGAGGACAGCTGGTGATGGCAACATCATCTCCAACACATGAGCCAACACCATGGCCACTGGAAAACCAGACAGAGCCCCACATTCAGGCTGCCTTTGCTGCTCCCTTGTCTCCTCAGGACCTGCACAAGCCCTAGGGCTCTGGAAGGCTATAGAGATGAGGGTGACAGATCTCTGTAAGCCCATGATCTTCTTGCTGCTGATCATTCCCCATGAACGCTTCACGGCTTCACTGCCATCTGCGGGAGCAGCATTTGCAGGGAAGCAAGTCAGGCAGTTGCTCTTGAAAGGTTTTGTGCCCCTTTCAAAGCAGCGAAATCAGCCCTAAGTGCTGCAGCTATAAAAACAAAAAAGTGCAAAGACAGCACAAGAAAAGGATACAGCACAAGAAGCAACAGTGAAAAACGCAAACAGGAATCCATCAGGCATACAAGCCAGGCAGATTTTCTGTATCACAGCAGGTGCAAATCACAATGCCGTGAACGTTCTCTAACCAACGTTCCCTGCAATGCTCCGGAAAGGCAGAGGAGCATCCCCCAACCTGCAGTACATGGTCTGACACCAAAAGCCTTTACTAAGAGCTAACTTCCAAACTCTTCTGCCATTGCTCAAAATACAAACCAACCTCTTTCCTAAGAGCATCTATATATTGTGTGATCACTGTGAACATATATGTTAGAAAGGGAAATTCGTGGGTTGCTTTTTTCATTTTAAGATCCAGGGGTATTGCTTTATTGCTTCCATTCTGTTAGGGCATACAACCTTTATTTTTGTACTGAATGGTGAGATCCCTACCAGCTAGCTTCAGGACCAAATAGTTTAAAGCATACGGGATTAATCTCTGTGTCCCCAAAACATGATGAATAAAGAATTTTTGTGGCACTTCCCCTAACAACCTGTTACATTGAATGAGATGAAACTACACCCCTCCCCACCTCCTGCTCTGCCACATAACAAGAAAAAGCCAATTACAGATGTTGTACATATTTGGCTTCACATAAAGCTAGATGGAATTTCTTGGCTGCCAATGTCTTTTCTGCTATTTTATTTCCACCTCTTATCAGTACCTAGATGGTGCCATATCATGTCTCAAGGCAATAAAGCAATAGTCTAATCCGAAGTTAAACTTTTTCCTATGCTTTCATCCCAGTTCTCTGCAATTCCAAGGATTACTTTATTACTCTTTTTTTTTCTTTTTTTCAACTATTGATTTTTCATTTTAACTACCTCTTCCTCTCCCTTTAAAAAACAAACACACCATCAGAAAAAAGAAGCTTGCCACAGATAATCCTTATGCCTTTTATACATTGCAAGCTCACCTGTCCAGACATGAAGCTCCACAAACAAGCATTTCCAAAGAATTTGAATTCAAAAACTCCCATGGAGCAATGCTGGGAACAGTAACTCTTTTCCCAAAGAGCACAGAATTTCAGAGCAGTGTCTGCACAGGAACATGTTTGAGAGTAGGGCATCATCCTCCCGTTCTGCCCCAAATGAAGACATGGCACAATTAATCGCAGAACAGAAGACCTTGTCCTGCTGGAGAGCACATACTGTGGCAGAAGGTGCTCCTGCTGAGAGTAACACAAGCACTGCAATCACTCCTCAGCTCTCCCTTCTCATCCTGCTTGCTTGAGCAGCACTTCATTTTTGAAGCACTCAGGAGAAACTCTTATCAAGTGGGTCATCTAAGTACATAACAGGAGAAACAGGTACTGTAAAGTTATTCAGGTGCCTGTTTTTCCCCTATTCACTCTAATTACATTGTCTAGCTCATAACACAATTGACTGGTAGACAAAGAAAAACCCTCCACAAACAGAGAAATATGGTATGGGTTTGTCTGCCACTCAAAGACTCATCTCTTAAAACACATGGGGTATTAATATTGTCAATTATAGAATCACAGAATACCCTGTGTTGGAATTAGTCAAAAGGGAAGGAAGGGATAATTTGGGAACTATTTTTTTTTTGGCAACAAACTTTCCCACCACAAAGCACCATTAACAATGCTGCTGTCTTTATAAGAATCCTAAACCACCCTTTAAAAAAAAAAAAGCAAAACAAAAAAAAGCAGAAGTGAAAGCTTCCCATTCAACCTCAAGTATGCAGTCACTGTTACTGACCCCACAATGAGTAATCTTTGTGCAATTCCAAATTTCTGAGGCACCACAGGTACAATACAAAGTGAAGCTTCACACCAGTGCTGTCAGCAAGTCACAGGGTCAGTGGTCACCAGAACTTAAGGCACAAGTTACCAGGACAAGTCCTCTGCTGCTTTCCATAGGAAAACCAGTTCTGGGGTTCCCCCCTGCAGTAGGTTGGGCCAAGGTACAAAATCATCTTAACAGCACATACCCACTTGATCCAAGATGGATGGGGTTCTTCAGCTTCCCCTGGGCTGTGTTTGGACCAAGATACTTCTGTCACAGCCCTGACTCAACCTTCTTCCCCTCCAGCCTTTATCCCGCCTTCTCCACACCACTACCTTATAAACCTGTAGGAATTGGGGGGTTGCAACTCCATAGCCTGAAAAACAAAGCTAAGGATAGAGGTCAAAGATCGAGATTTTGTATGGCACTGCTTTACAGCACGACAGTCTGTCATATGGCAATCTACACATAATATGCATGAAATTTTATGGGTTTTATACCTTCATATACATAAATAGGTAGACAGATATGAGTGCACGTGCTTTTTTTTCTTTTCTTTAACCCCAATAAATGGTCCACTTGCAGCTTGCCAGCACAACATATTTCCCAACAGGGAAAACCAGTTGGTTTTTAGCCCCTACATACTACCTGAAGTAGAAAGGCACAGGAGGAGCCATTCCCTCTGGAGTACCCTAACTGGCTCTAAAACCCAAAATATATCTTGTGAGGCTAAACACCCTCACTCAGACACTTCAAACAGCATGCAAACCCAAACTGCACTACATATTTAGATTTCAGGGGATGGTGCTTAGTGTTTCTGTAGAGCTCCGTGCCTCTGTTCCCACCTGGGAATGCCCCATGGCTACTAGCAGCAGCACGGCAAATCCTGTTCAGCTTGTGTAATGCCATCTTTTACTCTGAAATACAGTAATAAAGACTGTTCAGAAATAATTTAAGAAAATTCATGCAAGTGACAGACGGGTTCCTGAAGCAGTTTTTTTTCTTCCTGTATATTTAGAGGTAGGTAGCGCTTTCAGCTCAGGCTGCTTCTCAGCGTGGGTACACAAACATGCAACTGCTGAGCACAGAATCACAGAATCTCAGGGTTTGGAAGGGACCTCTGCTGCTTGTTTAAATTCTGCTCTTTTCTGAATAGCTGGAGGAATCAAATAAGTATGCTTCTGGACCCCAGCACCAAGGTGTACTACATTTGAGGGTGTCACATTAGAGTGCTTCAGCACATTAGGTAAAAGGAATTACTATCAGTTTTATCAGCATAACTTCACTGCTCAGTTAGGTAAAATCCTTCGCCATCTAGCCTGTGCTGAGACAGATGGGGCAGGTCTAATACCATCTTAAGAAACTTTCAATTTAAATAAAAAGCATATCGGTTTCTTGGCTTACTGTCAGAAGAACAAGAATTAGATCTGCTTGCTTCTTCCAGCCGGTGGATCACAAATATCTTCATAAACCTATTTCTGAGACCTCAAATCATTACCTTTTTCTAACAACAACAACAAACAAACACCACTGATCATCACAGAACAATTCCAGAAATGGAAGAATAAAACTTCTCCCAGGCTTGTGAGATCTGCATCTTGTGAGTCCCAAAACGTTACGAGAAAATGCCTGAGTGTCTAATGGGCAGGCAGCTGAACAGCAGCAATAATCTGTTCACTTTGATACCAGACCTCGTGAGACAAAGTTGTGTCGTGTGATGACTACTTGCTGTCTCCTCCTAAAAGGAGATCTCTTCTCACCAGACTAAAGCATTATGATGCTTCCGTGTTCGCTGTTCCTGCAAGTCGTACAATGTGGGCACAGCATTTGAAAGAGTCTGTTTTGCTCTCACCCTCATTTTAACCAGTAAAAGACATCTTGCAAATGAAACAGTGGTCATAATTAGCCAAGTGCTAACAATGTTTTATCTACGTTTCAGAGAGTTCTTATCACAGTTCAGCCATTCTTCTCTGTACTACAGTAGGAATACAATAGAAGTAACACATACTAAAATGAATTAACATACTTTAAAAAAAACAGACTAAACATTCTTTAAAAATTATGACAGTGGCACACAAAATGGAATAAAATCTACTGCATCCACCTTCAGGTGTGTTTAGCAATGACAGAAGGAAATAAGTACATCATTTGTGACCAGGAGGATTAAGGAATGTTATCTTTGCGACTGCACACCAACATAAAAAGCAGCTCTGTGTTATAAATATTTATTGTCAGTAAGGAGATCAGAAACATGAATATGCAGATAGGACTCGTGACACTGAGCTGTCATGTGTTGTCTTGAACAGCATCAACTGATGAGCACACATGACGGACATCCACTCCTAATACTGCACACCCAGGACTAAGTTTTTGGCTGCTGAACATGCATTGGTTGCATGAGAGGAGGTGAGACCCCTGGGCTCCACTGGGACACACATCATGCTCACAGCAGGAACATCTCAGGGCTGTGGTGCCTCCATGTCCACCTGGTCACCATGGCAGACCAACTCTACTGGGTCAACACCAACCAAGCGAGCAAGAGGGGGACCACTCATGAGTAACCAGGACTTTGACATTCCTGCTCCGCAGTGTTTGGGGAGCAGTTTTTTGATGTGGGAAATGATTTCCGGAAAAAAAAATAAATAAATATACGCATATGAGCACTGAGAAAGATGCAGGATTCAGAGCCACCCCATTGCACCATGCCTAAGGGAAGATGCCCACACCCCTGGGCTGCCCACAGCCTTGCCGACACCACGCGGTTAAGATAACACTTCTCTGGCCCTGAGGCTAATCTCGGCACAATTTATGCTGCCTTCCCCTTGCAGTAAGCTATAAATAGGACGGCTTATGGGAAACACAGCAGAAGTAAATGCCAGTTCCTGCTGGTTGACTCAGGGCACGAGAATAAAATTCAGACTGCACCAACTGCATTTACTTGCGATTAATCTGTCATGAAATGCAATGCTTTAGCCTCTTATTAACTTAGCTGCCAAAAGAAGGCAGGAGCACAATTTTTTGTTCAGGTCTCCAAAATCCTCCATTTAAATGGCAGCAAGGCTACTCTTGTTTCAATTAAGGATGGCAACTATCAGGAGAAGCCCGACCAAAATGTTCCAAGTTCAAAGAAAATACAAGAACAAAGAATTCAGACAGACTGTATTAAAAGAAGAAAAACATACTGAAACTCAGGAAACCACTGCCACTTCTCTAAAGTGTTCTTTCGCTTCCACCATTTCAGCTTTTCCCCATTTAAAACTCCCCTGGTGCTGATTTAACATTGAGAATACTCTAAACATCTTCCAGACATTGCTATGGCTTTCATCCTCAGACAAGGTTTTTTCAGTTCTTGTCACCATCCTATTTTCCTTCATTTCCAACAGTTCAGAAGCCCAGATTATTTCCTGCAAATTCTTTTTACCTCCATCCAACTCAGTCACTCTCACAATACATTATTTGCGCAACAGGAAGTAATTGTGGATGCACATAAAAATACAGCCATGGAATGAATTAGCCAATACATTACATTTACCAGAATCTATGTTGTATTAAAGCAAAAGATTGCAAAAAAAAATAAAAATAAAAAAAATAAACTGAAAAATTCTTACATTTACTGTACACAAGCCTTGATGCTAATAGGAGGCTTAACATGGAATAATTAATTTTTTTCAGAGAACCAACAAGTCAAGCTTCACCTACCTAACCAGGACACAGACCAAAAGCTGCTAACACTGACTCAAGGTCGGTTGCCCTTATAATCACCTGGATATGACTAGAACCAAATTAATTTCAATTCCCTACTATCTGCTGCAGGTATTGAGCACATGACAGCTACAACACATCCCTAGGAAGACAGGCAGAGACTGTTATTTCTGGGGAAGGAAAGCCAACTGACTTGCCAAAGGTCACCAAGCAAGCTGGCAACAAACGCAGAGCCTCTTCATTCCAGAATAATGCACCGCTGGAATGAATCATGGATATTTTTACGTCCTGTGAGGAGCTATCACATTCCCTCAGAAGAACGCCTGGAACTCTCCAATGCACAGGCCATGAAGCACTGCTCAGACAAGCCCAGCACTGAGGCAGGGGTTATAGGCCAGGCATTGAGCTGCTGCTATGCGAGGAGCCCTGCTATCTATGTCCATCCACTTCCAGAGTTGGGTTTGCAGGGATGATGCTTGTATTTGCAGCAACCCGTGCATTTATTTCCCTTCTCGATAAAGATAAATGCTTGCTGGCAATTTTACCAACCTTTTGCAAAGCCAACATCTACAAAAAACCCACCCATGCTTATTTAGGCTTATGGGCCTGTATCTTCCAACTCCTCTTTACGTGTAGAAGCCCTACCACCCCACCTTGGCCTCCATGCATTGAGCTTCCAAAAACCCCTTTGCACCTGGGACTCTGCTCCCTCAGCCCAGCTCCGACCCCAGAAGGGCAGGTCAAGATTTTGTCCACGTGTCATTTGCCCACTGCCAGACCAGAAGGTCATGGTTGAAACACACAGGCCATCTAGTTTCTCTCAAAAACATTCATTTATTTATCTTCACATCAAAATAGCTGCCCCTCCATTATTTTCTAGCTCTGTTCAGTTTACCCACTGCATATCACCCATCTCAAGATCCCCATGACTTTTGCCATGAAGCCAGAATTCTGCTCAAGCAGTCGCACTGAAGCACCAACGCTGAACAGGGTGCTGGCCTATCTATCCTATCTATCCAGCTGAAAGAGTCAGTTTAAACCAATCCCCCAATACCATAGCTGAAGGCAAGCCTTCAGCAAGGCTTGTGACCAGGCCTAGCTTCCCAAGAAGAGTGCTGATGAGGAGTGGCCATTCTCTGGCTGCCCCTCTCAAGGAAGGCAGGCCAAGCAGCTGTCTGTTCCACTTCTAAAACAATATACTGGAGTTTGTGCGTTATACCTTTTAGGGACTGCCATTTCGGTGATCTGAGTCGCAATAAATACACTGTGTCATATCTTGTACACAACCATTTTCAGAAAAATACTTTATGGCTGAGGAGCAAAACTACCCTGATCGTTAGCCTGTACAGACCAAATAGTACAAAAACTACTTCAGAAAATAACATGGTCTAATATTATTTTAATAAAACAAATCCCTAAATATTCAAAGGACAGAAATAAGCTGTTATTACATACAACTGAGAAGTCCTTAAAATCTTAAGGTACTTTTGGAACAGTAAAAAATAGTACAAAAATGCAGTTCCTCCCATTACTTTTATTGTTATTATTATTTCAAATACCCTATTTTAACAGCTTAATCAAGTTTTAGAAGAAATTGAAGAAATATTGTGTTCATAAATTTCATCTGAGAAACAATTTGCACACAGGATCCACTCTATTATTGAAAACAAAAACCTTCCATTTGTCACATACCCCAACAGTTCAGGATCTTAATGACCTTCATAATATCATTACAGCATGACTGCTTTTATGGACTACAAACATGGGTTAAGGAGGGCAAAGTTTGACCTAAATTTCACTGACTGTGCCCTTAAGTGCCACCTGGAGAGTTGATACAACAGCTTACAAAGAATTCTGCTGAACAATGTAAGTCCCTGAATTTTGTTAGAAACTTTTAAATGAATTCATCTCACACAATCCACTAGCAAGAACTGTAACAGGATAAAAAAAATATATAGAAAAGTATCATTAAAAATGTGCAGTACATTTAGTCTGTATGATATTACAATTACAGTTCCAAGTCAGTGATTCCAAAGCCTTTTATTAGATCATAAAAACTTAAGACCAGCTTATAATGAAATTTCTAATCAAATATGAATGAATCATCCAATATGACACAATTTCTTGAATGAAAAACAGATGGAGAAGTAGTAGCAATTGAGCAGTTTAAGTCACAAGATATTAGTTAAGTCTAAGGAGCAGATATTTAATCATAAGCACTTGTTTCAAGTTAAAGGAGACATTGGCTTAAGGCAGACCTCAATTCAAGCCATTTAATTGGCAAATGACAACTCAGCATTAACTGTAAACTTAAATGAGATGACAGTAGTGTGAATGAACTTATTACTCTGTATGTGATGCAGAGAAAATTCTGATTTCACATTTGCTTGGTGATAAAGCCATGGTCTGATTGCAAGAAGATGGTGAGGAGGGAAGAGGACATTCCCACAGGTACTCTTTGAGAAGTTGGAGAGGAAGTAATTTTGGAGAACAAGGACATGAAAGGAGATCAATACTGGTGAGCTGGAGCATTCACATTGCAACCCAGCTCTCAAAAGACCCTATCTGCTGAAGGCAACATCCCTTCCCTGAACATTTATGATGTCAAAACAAAGTTAGGCCATGACAAATTGGCAGCAGTCTCGCATTAACTTGGCCCATCACTGTTTCTGGGGTTTTTCATCTTGAAGTAACTAGGTTACAACTTTTATTTGTTTACTTGGTGAACTCTACCTTCATCCAAATTATTTTGGGGTTTGGAGTGCATGTTTTGAGGCAGGGGTAGGAAGCAGAGGGAAAGTGGAAAAAGCGGAGAGTAAAGGTGTATTTAATCAATTAGCAGCAACTCTCCAGATCAGCACCTGGATGACTTTAAGCATCGCTGCAAAACCCATTCACCTAATATTCTCTTCATTGTCCAATGACAAAGCAGAGACAAATATAGACATGACAATCAATATAGGTTGGGGAGAACTTCTAGGATTTTGATAAATGCATGTCAAAAGAGGTATTTCTAAAGCCCCTGGAATGCACATGGCTGCTGGGCACAGACCTACGACATCTATTTCCCCCACAGCGATAAACTATACCTAGTTAATTTTGGCATAAAGCACTCTAGGGAGCTCTGTAGTATAGAGCACACCAATAGAGAAAGAACTTGGATCAAAGTAAACACACTGCAAATGAAGCAGCTAATAGGCACAGCCACCTAGCAGGGATTAGGAGAAGCTGGTAGAAGAGGACAACATAAGTCAGGCCACTCCAGAATCCTGCACAGCCTTCAAAGGGAAACACACAGGTTTATCTTCTATCTAGATGAAACAAAACGTCTGTAACAAGCCATAGAGCAACGGTGTCACCTGGAAAACACGATGGAAGGAAAAGTAGAGAACAAAAGGCTTCATCTTGATTTTCAAGCCTCTCTAGGGCTGCAGATCCAGACAAAACACACATAGATTGCACCACACACACGGAAAACGCGATGTGGCAAAGGCACTTATCACATCTGAAAAATGCAGAATTTTCCCCCAACAAGGGCCTGATTCCATGATCAACTTTCCATGAAATATTTATCGCTTTTCATTCATTGCACAGTACTGTTATTTTTAGAAGATCCAGAGGCAATGGGAACAGATTACTGATTAACAGTTCAAGTGAGCCTTTAAATGTCTGCTCCTATCTTGCCATCTCCTCCTTCGCTAAGAAGTCAAAAAGTTTAACATAAATTCTGTCATGCATTCAGAGGCTCTTACCTCCCTTACCTGCTTTTATACAACAGCAAAGGCACAAAGCAGCCTTTCCCTTTGAGGGGGAAGTGAGAGAAGTATTTTGAAAATAACACTTGGTGAACATTCAGGACCAAGCAAATCCAAGGAAATCTATAGTCAATTACTATAAACTAAAACTTAACAAGGTGAAGGAAGAATAAAGAAAAGCAGCATGTTGAATCTTGCGATAAAGCAGACTTTCCTGCAAATTACCTCTCATCAAACAAAACAGTGCAGTGTTCACACACTTAAATCTTAAGTGTTGCTTTCAGCTTTTAGAACAGGATCAAGCCATTAATTCATCCCACCTCCTCTGTTTAATAGCCATTTCCTTGTGCTTAAGGAACTGACAAACATTTTTTTCCAAGAAAAAACACAATGAAATAGAGTTTAAGAGTTTTAGAGGTTAGAGTTATCCTTCCCACCACCCAAGTTCAGGATATCCATGGACCACGTTCAGGGCAAGCACTCAAGAGGTTCCCACTCCAGAAAATCCAAAGCAGCAGGAAAAGTGGTTCGATCTCTTTGAGCTTTACATACTCAACACTTACACAAGGGTGCTCACTGGGGTGGCAAAAAGATTCACGTCTAGCAGATATCCTTGCACACAACAAGAACATGGTGATGAGCTGCCTAAGAGTTAGTCACTAAATTATCTTATGACTATGACCAACAAAACTGGAGTTCTGGTGAAGCGCTAGCCAAGGAAAGAGGTCCTAAGGCTTGAGCTTTCCTGTTGCTCTGCAGGGAACTGCCTAGGGTCTCTACACGTGGCAATTCATTTGTCTGTCCTGCATAAATAATCTCACGTGTGCTGATTTGTTGACTGCTTTCTGGACTTGCTACAACTTTTCTTTCACCCCTTGAAAAAAACAATACAGGAAGTCTTCTGTGGAAATTTGGGAGTTGGCTGAAGCATAACACAACGCTTTCATTGCTGAACAGTGGGTTAGGAAGGTGAACTTCACTACTGCCTCCAACTGGAAAACAATAATTGCCATCGCAGAGGCTGCGTTTTGTACTGCTAGCTTACGGCCGGAAAAAACCTTGTATTTACTGCAATGGGTACTAACTTGGTTCTACAGAACAACTAGCAAAGCTCTAATCCACATTAACCTGCAGTTTTTTCACTGTCATATATCAGAGCATCTTAACGGTGAAAAAATTCATCCACCATGTCTGACAAAAATAGCTGCAGCTTATAAATAAGCAAACAATAGGCTAACAAAAAGCTAATAAGCAAACAATGATTTAATCTTAGCAGACTGTTTTGACATTTAAATGATTTCTCAAGAACTCACTTTGCCCCCCCTTGCCAGATTCCATGAAGAACAGATCAGGATATTTTTAACATTAAAGCATTGGCCTTTCAGAACATGAGCTACCTTTCTGCAGCACTACAAAACTGCACACCATCTCCATTCCGACACATCCTGGTGTGAACAAGGATGAACAAGCTCCTGTCTGTAGAGGCACGAGCCTGTCGGGAGCCCCAAATCCTGACTGACCAGCAGCAACCTGTACCTGCTTCAAAGCCCCACTGCACCACACTGGCTCAGTACCACTCTGAAGGAGCTTTTGAAGCAGACGTGCTATAGAATGCAAGCAAATATCTGAAAATGCAGTGTAGTGAGAGGGCATTCTCTTCCTTTGAAGGGATAAATTAACAAAAGCACCGTATTCCGCTCTGTTAGGCCAAATGAACTACCACTCCTTCCTCATCAAGGCTGGGATTAATCTTTGATTTCAAAAGCCTGTAAAATCGTGTAACAATATTAGTCCAGAGGCTCTCACAGACCATTTATTCTCAGACACATCAGCACTTTTTCAAATGAACGTGGAAGTGAGACTGGATAATGAGACCCAGGAAGGAGCAAAGGCGAGGGGCTGCAATCTCAGCGACCATGCCCTGGCTGCCCAGCATGGGGAACACACTCACAGTAGCACCAGGCCCAGCAGAGCCCCAGGCCTACGTGGGACAAGCAAAGGCCTGCAGGCAGGACCCTGTGGAGGAGATAGGGCAGCATGCTCAACACCACCGCTGGGACATTCCCTGTTCATGATTAGTGCTATTCCTTCTATCACAGCTTGAGAGAGCACCCTTGAAATGTTACGGGAAGGGGAATTTATTTCCTAATTCAGAGCTGGATAATGGGGAAACACTGCTGGTCAGCTGGGACTGTTACGCCCAGTTTGCAGCTGTGCTATACAAAGTAAAGCTTCTGAGTTTAAAGAGGACTAGTTAACATCATATTTCATTCTAACGCTTTATTTATGCATCACAGATATCAAACTCTCCACATTTCTAATACTAAAAATTGGTTAGAGTTGTATTCACTGGCAAGAAAACAAGCAACTACCAAGTTTCTACTGACCAGAAAACTACCTTGTGCACGCCTTTTCAGCTGATCCAAAATACCACAAATACAGCTTTATAAAGAAAAAAACTCTCATTCTAAGTAATGAAGATATGCTTAATGATGATCTGTTTATCAAATCTACAGGACTGAACCAACAGTACATAAATGATGTTTTTAAGAGGATTATCTACAATGCATTCAGGTACTTATACATCTCAGGTCTTTAAAACTGGCTCCCCAGCTTTACAGCATGGAAAGACATCTCATTCTAAAAGCATGGAAGAAAAAGTAAGGGGACAAGAGAATTCTATCCCTCCCTCCCTTCATGTTAATCAGTCTCCTTAGCCACAGGCTGGGTAAATTCACTGCTAAAAAAAAAGAAAAATATCCTAAAACCACACAGAGTACTTAAAACCAACGTTCACTCGCAGAATGATTCCATCTCACTTTTGCAAGTGATCCACTGCCACTGGTCACAAACAGAGAACGGTCACCTCACGTGTCTGAAAGCTTTCTCTCCTGCAGACCATGGTGTCTGTACCTGTGGAGTCCCTGCTCTGAATCTCTATGAATTCTGCAAGTAGAAGTTAAGGAAAGGAAACACTGCACAGTCACCTGAACAACTGATACTCTTTCCTGCCCCGAGCCAAGCATGCAGTAATATTCTGATGCTGTAGAAAAGAAAGCAGCAGGAACAGGTTTTATCAAGTGGATGATAATATTCCTAAACGAGATGTGGGTTGTAGGTGGTTTGTCTTGTTTTCCTTTTACAAGCAACTAAAATTCAAAAGCACCAATTATAGATGATACATTTTTGAAAAGGGAAAATGCATCTTTTCTCAAATTCATCGTCATTTTTTGCAAAAAGGAGAGAAAGCATCTCCATAAAAACCCACCTCACTGCTGACTGAACTCCACTGTACTCAACCGCATTCATTCCTTCAGCAGTTTCATAAAAATGCCCTAAACATTTCAATTCTATACTTGAGAAGCTACTACAGGACAGAGCATGCTTAGCACTTGGGTATTTTGCATCTCTTGCCTACTTTTTTCATAGAATCATAGAATGGCCTGGGTTAAAAAGGACCTCAAAGATCATCGAGTCTCAACCCCCCTGCTAAGTGCAGGGCCGCCAACCACTAGACCAGGCTGCCCAGAGCCACGTCCAGTCTGGCCTTGAACGCCTCCAGGGATGGGACATCCACAACCTCCCTGGGCAACCTGTTCCAGTGCATCACCACCTTCTGTGTGAAAAACTTCCTCCTAATATCTAACCTAAATCTCCCCTGTCTCAACTTAAAACCGTTCCCCCTTGTCCTGTTGCTATCCAGCCTCACAAACAATCGATCCCCCTCCTGTTTATACGCTCCCTTCAAGTATTCGAAGGCCACAATGAGGTTCCCTGGAGCCTTCTCTTCTCCAAAATAAACAAGCCCAGTTCCCTCAACCTTTCCTCATAGGAGAGGTGCTCCAGCCCTCTGATCATCTTGGTCGCCCTCCTCTGAACTCTTTCCAAGAGCTCCACGTCCTTCTTGTGCTGGGGGCCCCAGGCCTGGACACAGTACTCCAGATGGGGCCTCACAAGAGCCAACTAGAGGGGGACAATCACCTCCCTCTCCCTGCTGGCCACTCCTCTTTTAATGCAGCCCAGAACATAGTAGGCCTTCCGGGCTGCCAGCACACACTGCTGGCTCACGTCCAGCTTCTCGTCCACCAGGACCCCCAAGTCCCTCTCCGCAGGGCTGCTTTCAAGTACTTCTTCCCCCAGGTTGTATAAATACCTGGGATTGCCCTGGCCCAAGTGCAGCACCCTGCACTTGGCCTTGTTGAACCTCATTAGGTTCTCGTGGGCCCACTTCTCCAGCCTGTCCAGGTCCCTCTGGATGGCTTCCCTTCCTTCCAGTGTATCGACTGCACCGCTCAGCTTGGTGTCATCTGCAAACTTGCTGAGGGTACACTCGATTCCATCATCTATGTCATTGATAAAGACATTGAAGAGCACCGGTCCCAGGACTGAGCCTTGGGGGACACCACTCGTGACCGGCCTCCACCCTGACACAGAACCATTGATCACAACACTTTGGCTGCGACCAGCCAAACAGTCCTTAACCCACCGAACAGGCCATCCTTCAAATCCATACCTCTCCAATTTAGAGAGAAGGATGTGATGAGGGACCCTGTCAAAGGCTTTGGAGAAGTCCAAGTAGATGACATCCATCGCCCTCCTCCCATCCACCAATGCCGTCACTTCATCGTAGAAGGCCACCAGATTGGTCAGGCAAGATCTACCCTTGGTGAAGCCATCCTGGCTGTCTTGGATCACTTCCTTGTCACGTATGTGCCTTAACATGTCTTCTAGGAGGATCTGCTCCATGATCTTCCCAGGCACAGAGGTGAGGCTCACTGGCCTGTAGTTCTCCGGGTCATCCTTTCTCCCTTTCTTAAAAATGGGAGTAATGTTTCCCTTTCTCCAGTCACCGGGGACTTCACCAGACAGCCATGATTTTTCAAATATGATGGAGAGCGGCTCAGCAACCACATCAGCCATCTCTCTCAGAACCCTAGGATGGATATCATCAGGCCCCATGGACTTCCACGCATCCAGTTTCACGAGGAGGTCTCGAACTTCTTCCACTGTTACAGTGGGACAGAATCCGCTCCTCTCACCCACACCTTGAGATTCAGGGTCCTGGCAGACACGGGGAGCCTGACCACCAGTGAAGACCGAGGCAAAGCACTTATTGAGCACCTCAGCTTTTTCCACGTCTGAAGAAGCCACTTCTCCATCCTCATTTATCAGAAGGGGAACACTCTCCTTGACCTGTGTCCTCCTGCCGATGTACCTGTAGAACCCCTTCTTGTTATTTTTCACATCCCTAGCCAAGTTTAGCTCTACCTGTGCCGTGGCTTTCCTGATCCTATCTCTACACATGCGGACAACAGCCCTATATTCCTCCCAGGCTACACAACCCTGCTTCCACTTTGCATACATTTCTCTTTTCCCTCAGTTTAAGCTGCAGGTCCTTGCTCAGCCATGCCGGTCGCCCGCCTCCTCTGCTCGATTTCTTTTGCTGGGGAATGGAGAGCTCTTGCGCTCTCAGGAGGGTGTCCTTAAAGAGCTACCAGCTCTGCTCTGTTCCTACGCCCTTAAGGACAGTTTCCCAGGGGATCCCACCCAGCAGTTCACATCAGCAGTTCACCCAGCAGTTTTACATCAGAGAAGAACAATGAACATGGATCAGACTTCTTCTTTGCTTAGTTTGTGGCAAAGAGAAAACATTTTGGTTTCCTATAAACTCACCATTGTGATTTTATCTCAACTATAAATGCAATACTGGGGATACAGGTTGCTCACCATCCACTGTCACACAGCCGTGGGTTTATTCATCATGAGGGTGACAAATCAGTTGCTTTACCATGAAGGGATACAGTTTGGAGTGGAATATCCCAGGATATGACTGAGCATTTTCTTTTTCCTTAAGCTGTTTTTCAATCCCATTATTTCAGCCATGCCTGAGACTTGGAGTAACACCCTACAAAACCAAATGTAACTTATTTCTCCAAAGCAATACTTGCTATTTCTTTTCCTGTCTTCTCTCAGAAGGATTTGCAGCAAACTTCCTATAAATAGTAACGATAAAAAACATACAGGACAATGGTTTGCCCACGTGGGTTAGTCCATCAGCTCATTTCAAAACTCATCAAGATACACACGTACAGGCAGGTACCACACCTGAAAGCCAACTGATTAGCCACTCACAAGGTCAGTGGTATTTGCTTGCCCTTACAAACTCAGAAAAATGTCTTTCTGCTTTTTGCTACACTGCTTCCATGTTTTAATTTCCATTCTGCCAATAAAAATATAAGATGCACATTTCTGGCTCATGTACATGCTGCAAGGATTTCTTCAGCAAAAACTGAGTTCAGGATCCCAAGTGAAAAGCACCAGGGTGACTGCTGCTCAGAGCTGCTGTTGCTTCGTGTGTAAGGTCACTTTTCCATTTCTGCCCCCTCAGAAGTCTCTCCTGCCCTTCACCCACCACACAGCCAGCCTGATCTAAGCTTTCAAGCATGAGACAAGAGTTCCTGTGGCTTAAATGCTGTTGGAAGTCATCTAACAAAGAGTCACTGCTGCCTGTCTCACCTTATGCCCACTTCATATGAGCACAGCTCTCCATTGATGTCTAGCTGCTTATTTGTCAGTAGGCAGAGAGTTGAACTACTGAAAATACTCAAAATGCAGTACAAAAGGTAAGAATTATATGAATCCCGAAGAGTTCACAGCCCTTAAAACAACCTCCTATCATCCGGGGAACACAGAGCATGATGAACTCTAGCATCAGGTTACCCAAGCTGTTTAACCAGCAGCACCGTTTGTCCTGAAATACCTCTAAAGAAAATGTGAAACATTACAAGCAACAATGAAATCAATTCCAAAATAGAGTAGAGGGCTAAAAGTCATCATACATTTATAATACTGGCCATTGATCTATTTACTGACAGAAGTGCAGAATGTGATTCATCTTGTGTACTTAAGCAGTCGTACAAAATTCCTCCTAGCACACAGATACGAAACAGGTAGGAAAATCTTTAAGTTGACCTGTGTTATCAAGGAAGACTTAAATGACACTCTCTCTCAGTTTTAGGAAAATTTAATGCCCCTTACTTGACGACAAGTTTTGGAGCACATGGTGTGAAAAGAGATTTCTCAGAATGCAAATCCAAACCTCCATAACTGGTAACGACGGTCTCTTCTCTTCCCCCAACACAATAGTTCAACCTCCTTAAAGGTTTCCTTCCCCAGAAATGCATTTAAGTCCACAAAAATCTAGGTTAGATCATAGCCCATTTCCCTCCTCCTAAACTATTGAAGTTGTTTTGAATATACTTCATTTACATTTTCCCAACTTGCATTACCAGAAGCGCATACATCTTCTGTAAGATCTCTTCCTTAATATAAAAGGACCTAAAGGGATTTTGGAAGGCAATCAAGAAGAGAAAGCTGGGGTTTGGGAAAACTTGAGCTCCTACCTGGAAAGTAGATGATGCTTCACATATCAAATCATCCCTAGTATGAATATCTCTATCAGTATGCACCTGGAAACAAAACACTTTCGGAAAAGAGAAGGTAGAAATACCAAAGAAAGCAAGAGATTGCTTTTCATGTATTTTGGATGCAAACAACTGCTTCTATTTTTTGATGTGCTCTAACTGTGAGCCGTAAGATTTCTCTCCTCTGCCCCACAAGAAGCAGCTAACCTCCAAGACCAACACTGGCTGCTTTGCTTGCTTCATACCAGAAGAACAAGACACAGGAGACAGTGTAGCAGGATCATTAGGACAGGGAAGAAAAGCAAATAGCCAGAAGCTCAGCATGATATGCTTTGATCAACTTGAGTTTCTCACTGACTTTTTGCTCATTTCAACACAAGGAGATTTTTCCTTAATAGGAGCAGAAACTCAGAAAACCTACTTTGGTTTGCAGTTCTCCTTTTAAGCTGGGAAAAAGCTCATAAGGTGCTGTGTTGCTCTGCTGCTCCCTTCTTTCTAAGGAAAATCGAGCAGCTCCACCAGGCAAGCCTCTCTTTAACTCCCTGCCGAGGGTTGGGGCTGAGTTATTTAAGCCTCCCAAGACTGCTGCGCACTGTTCTCCCTCCACTCCCAAACCCCACTTGCCCAGCCTGAGATAGTAGATGTGTGCAAGTTCTGACACACTTTGTTCCAGCATACTGCATTTGCATTCTGCTCATCCACTCGTAAGACAGATCTGCATAACATTTTACTGCATTCCCAGAATAGGAGCAACATTTAATAAAAGTTTCTTCTTACCAGAGCTAGGCATGTGGTTCACTCTAGGTGGATTCAGCAGCTCTACTGGCTGGTCTCTGCCAGAAAGCCCATCTGGAAAGAGAAAAAACATCACAACAACTCTTTGGTTAGCTGAGCTATTTTAGACATTCCAAGCAGAAAAAAAAAACACTAATCAATCAGCAGTGTGAACCAGAAACACAAAAGCAGCACAAATCAATAGAAACAAGAATATTAACAGGACAGCAACTGCCTAACAACTGCTTACACTACAGCAGAAAATAAAAGATACTGTAGCCCAAACCGCGCTCAGGTTTTCCTGGTCTTTTAATCCAACTGGTACTGATCCCAACTCAAAAAAATAGGCACGACAGCTTATAAACCTTACCATACAACAGCTAAATAGCTATTCCTTCCTTCTGCAGGAGAACCGAGCAGACTTAAGACAGAAACATATCCCTGTGAAGCGAAGTTGAAGAATGGCTATAATATGCCAGGGAGATGCTAAGGAAAACTGGCAAATCACTGCAGGAGATTAAAATGCGCAGACATACATAACAAGCCCCATTTTGCATAAGTTTGGATTTCAGAAAGGCATTAAAAACATACTTTGTAAATGATATGCAGAAATCCATCTTGCTGAAGCAGTTCTCTATTTAAAATATTTTTAAGATTGTATCTTGCATTCAAGTAGAGTTAAAACAGAAGAACATGATCCCTGCTGCTGTAGACTGCCAGACCAGATTTTCTAGTCATCCACTTCCCTCCCATCTGCCCCCCCCCATAGTAGCTGAAACAAACAAACAAAAAATGCTA
The DNA here is from genome assembly GCF_002078875.1 of Numida meleagris. Lineage (NCBI taxonomy): Eukaryota > Metazoa > Chordata > Aves > Galliformes > Numididae > Numida > Numida meleagris. The sequence continues at coordinate 34,710,748 of NC_034413.1, read as the reverse complement.
AATTCAAGTAAGTAATGCTTCACTACAGTATGTTTCCAGTACTTCAATTATGAATACTTGACTACAGAAAACTTCATCTCAGATCAGTTTGTTCCACTATAAATACCCACACCTTTGGCAGTTGTGTCTCGCTTGGTCTCCTCTAACATGTTACTGTGCTCTGTGCTGCAGCACTGATGCGATCAAGCCAAACCCCATCTGCAGAGAACAAAGAAGCCACCCCATCTCTCAGTCAAAGCAAAGTTCAGTATTATAAAACGTTACAATGTTGGTGGAATGTTAAAAAAAAAAACACAAATAAATCACACTTTGTTTTCTTCTCCCTGTTTGCACCATTTCAGGATCCTGGACTGAAAGTATGGTTGAGTCTTCTCCATCACTTGCATGGCTTTGCCTCCACTGCCAACACCCAAGCATCGGTGCAGCCCCAGGCAGTAAGTATTTACTTTATAACCAGACTACAGCCATGCTGAGCTTTCCTTCCCAAGCAAGTAATTATTGTCCTGCAGATAAAACAGGTTGTTCCCACCATACATTATTTGCTTTTGGATTGTTACCATGAGACCAACAGCACGGTATCCACAAGCAGCAGTGGGTCACGCACCAAGCAGACCCAAGTGATACAAAGTCTATATTTTGGTTTGCGGACTTGCTCCCACACTGCTGTGTGTGCTGAGTGTCACCACAGCATCAGAGATCACTAACACATGTGCTGGTGAGTGGGGATTTAAGAGCTGTGTCTGCTTTTAATTCTAAGAAATGAAGTATCTACATTTTCAACTAATTGAACAACCCAAACCAAGTCTCTTCAATCTCTGCTGCGAAATGAATGATAGGCTAATCACAGAAAAATATTTACAAATATTTTTTAAAGTGCTGGAGTCTAAATACTCCAAATCAGGGAAGACAGAGCTGCTGTACTCGCTGCACTGACTGACGAAGAAAGGCTCCACTTGTAAGAAGGAAAGGAGGTAGCTTATCAGGAAATATTTGCACAAGGTACCTCTTCTCATAGGCTACCAGTAAGGACAAAGAGGTTCAAGCACAGTTTGAACATGCACACAGGCACATCACTTGCCTCCTCCTGAGGGGTGAGCTAGCTCACAGCCAGAACACGCAGCTGGCAACCTTGACACAAGAAATAATGCACTACCAGTGCAAGCTGGTTACCCTAGTGAGGCTACTTCTTTCTAAACCCCTTTGGGTACATATGCCCAGGCCCCAGTCATTTCACCCCACTTGCTCTCTATGACTTAACCATCTTCCTTCCCAGCTCTCTGCACCCTCCCTGCTTTCGCAGCCGGCTACCAAAACCTGTGATGTGCTTGAAAGGTGCACCCACCCAAAGCCAAAATCTCTTGCTCCCGCCACCTCCAAAAATGCAGGCAGAGTCCATCTGGTGTCAGACTGTACTAGTCATCATAATCCTACATGAAATTTCCGAACACCAATGGTCCCAACTCAGTCACCCACTCTGGACGCATACTATTCTGCTCAGGACTGTGACAGCCACAGCATCTGCATTACTCAAGGCTGCAGGGTTTCCTGTCTTCAGCGAGCTTCCCACAACAAGCAGAGCACCTCAGGCTCCAAATCCCGCAGCACTCGTGCAGGTAGCTCAGCCTGCAGCTGACTGTCCACGTCACTGCTGTACATTCCAGCCTAAAATCAAGGAAGAGCAGAACACAAACCTCACCTCTAAGCAATCCTGCTGTGGCCTCAGCTTCCTTCAGCCACCTGGATATTCTACAAGCGAAAAATCCATTTCAAGAGAATGGGTGATCAGTTTGTTCAGAAAGTCAAAACAGCACTGCATTTGATGAAGCATCGTACCTGCTGTTACTGCTATGCTGTTTTCTTCTTACCACCATCTCCGAAGGCTCTCTCCTAAATCAATCGCTATGTAACTGACTTCTGTGTAACAAGAAATGCATGACGTTTTATGCCAATACTTATGAGGAAGCAGTAAATTAAGGATTGGTCTGGGTCTGCAAATGCCGAAATGAATACCATCAGTTTCTGTCACAAAAGTAAAAGCTTTTCCCCCACCCCCTTCCTTTCCAAAGTATTCAGCTCCAACTCTCTAGAAGCTTCACCGTGCATTTCTAGAGACAGCTCTGGCAACTACAGAACTAAAAAAAAAAACAGGCAGAAGATGCTAAAAATATCTGTGCCGCACACAGATCTCCAGTTTTGTCCTTGCTATTGCCTGGAGGGGATCACAGGATGCTTCTGCAGTGCTGAAAACCTGGACAGAGATGGGAAGCAGCTTGTCTCACTGCTGCGGAAGGGCAGCAAAGAACATGTAAAGAGGGCAAGCCATGCAATCACTGATCGGCACTTTACTAGCCACAAACTAGCAGCTACAAAGCCGGGTTTCAGTAGCACAAAGCAGATTATCTACAAAATACTTTCAGTCTCTCTACTAGACAAGTGTTTCCTAAGATACTAAAAAGAGATGCCAAGAAAACGCAATCTTGCATGGGCTGCAGATGACTCCACCTAACAGTTTTCTCAGAGGCACCAGCCCCCAGAAAGAATGAGCTGTCCCAGTGATGCAGGGAGCCCTGCAACCTGCAGACAAACTCCAGGCTGGCTGCAGACAGGAGATACCAGAAGCGATGCTGCAGATCATCCAGCCCAAAGCGAGGCAACAAGGAGACGTGCTGCGGCATCCATCAGGTCTGCAAGGAGGCACACGTTTCACTGATGGCTCAGATTAGACAACATTTAGCATAGCTTCATTTTCAAATATGTAATTCTACTTGTTAATTAATGAGATTAAGCTTTTATTCATTGACAGGGACTTGAACATTTCATTTTTATCCCAGTCTATCCTGAAGTGTTGCAAAGAGTTACTTTAAAATACATCCAGGTCACTTTCTGAAGTAGCTGGGCTTGCAGGATTTAACCTCATTGCAAACAGCAAAACAAAGACAAGATGGCTACAGTACACACAGAATAACAGAGAGAAACGTGCAAGGACAAGAGCCTCCAGAAAAGAAGCAGCAGCTAAAGGAACTAGAACAACATCCAAGGTGAAACCAGATTAGACAAGGGCAGGGAAGTACAGCTTTATTCTTTCTCCTCACTAAAAAAAGGGCAGATGATGAACAAAACAGAAGGCTGAAGCACTCAGTAAGCTCTCAGCTCACTTCCACCAGGAAACTGCATGCAGTCTTCCTATAATTAACTCCAATGAGTTAAAAAATGTAGGGCAGACTGGAAAAGGTTATTTAAATAGCTTTTCATGTATTTAGATCTTTAGGCCTGATGCAAATCAGCCTGGTCTACTTGAACTCCCCGAGCAAAGTGATGAACAACCAACAGTTGTCTTTAAAGACTTCCCAGGGAACAGGGAAAGTTCTAAAGAGACATGAAGTCAGATTCTGAGGGAAGGTGGGGAAAGGAAGGAGGAAGAATTGCAGTAAATAGGAGTTATTTCTGCCTTCCAGAAAGAAAGGACAGCTTTACGAGGCAGCACAGAAATTAGTGATGCCAATGGATCGAGGTGAAGCTGAAGGGAATTACCCAGTTTTGTCAGTGCATCCGCCCAGCAAAGCGGTGGAATTTTAAAAAATTGTTACATATTATTTTGGGGGTTTTACCCAGGTCTTATAAAAAACTCTGAAAGGCTTCAATAGGCATGTTAGTAAGAAAGTCAGGTCTGCATGAATTACCCTAAAGCAAGCACACATCTGCTTAAAAAGCCCATTCAGTCATCATCTGCTTTTAGATGGATTATACCCAGCATGTTGTGGTACTTCACTATTTAATGATAATGCATTAAAGTTGCATTTAAATCTCAGATGTGACATCACACCACAGAGGTCACTCTTTGGAGCATGGCAAGAAGAATTCAATGACAAGCTGGGGAATGGGTGCAAGGTTCAATCACAAATGAGAAGATCCCTCCCACCTAAATAATAATAATGGTTAAAGGCACAATTACAGGATGCGAAATACTCAGCCAAGTAACAATACAACAAAAAAGAAGCACTTTGCAAACTGAGAATCTACCGTTTGGCAGCGATGCAGAAGACACAAGTTCATTCCAGGATGCATTAGCAGGCACATATGCAAGACACGGGAGATAATTACTCAGAGATGTGACAGCCTGCTCAGCAAAAGCGCTGCCTTCGGTTTTAGAAGATGAATTGCAGGCAATCAAGGAGAAACCTCTGAGAAAAGACTTGAGAAAAGTTGGCATCTAAGAGAATATCCTAACCACATCCTTTTGAGAGTGCGCATCCACATTTAATATTAAGCTTCTGCTACAGAGTCTACAGAGAAAAGGGGCGTTTCTGGATCAATGACTCCTGAATTTATATTTGTCATCGAGCAAATAACTACCTTGCTCTCTCTACTGCTTTCTAGCAAAGCAGTGTGAGCTTGTCTTACAAAGGAGAGGAAGAGACCCATTCTCCTTCTCCCCAGCCCCAAAAGGATTCCACTTTAAGGTACAACTGACAGACACTTAAACATAGCTATACACAGAAATGCCTGAAGACAGATGACCAGCCTCAAATCCATCCTTACTGAAGATGGAGACTGACTTCTTACACGACAGCATCAGGACAAGGTGGGATGATTTTAAACTGAAAAGCGTAGGTTTATGTTAGATGTTGGAAGAAATTCTTCACAGTGAGGGTGGTGAGGTGCTGGCACTGCTGCCCAGAGCGGTGGGTGCCCCATCCCTGGTGCTCAGGGCCAGGCTGGATTGGGCCATGGGCAGCCTGAGCTGGTGAGGGGCAACCAGCCCACAGCAGGGGTTGGGACTGGATGAGCTCCATGGTCTCTTCCAACCCAACCATTCTATGATTCCTTGATAAGAGCTCAGCTAGTGCACACGTGACCAGCACCGCATCCAAAGGCTGTAAGAAGAGGAGCAGGGTGTGGCAGATCCTCCTCCATCTGCATGCCGTCCTGCAACTGGAGAGGGCTTACAGCCAGGCCCAGGCTGCACTCCTTGTTGTACTTCTCTTCTTTGTACATTTTTGCTCCCAGCATGGAGCTGCATTTGGGGGGGACACAACTCAAACTCAGTGCCTACCAGCTCACCGAATGTGGTCCAGCCACTAACGCAGACTCTTGCCTGAGAGACTGGATTTAATTCAGCCCTAAAGCGAGCTTAAAAATAAAAATAAAATTCCACATTCACAGCCTGCATACAGCCTCCTTAGCACCAACCGTCACACTCCTCAGGGCTGACCCTTTGCACAGCGCTTGCTCTCCCAACCACAATGCAGTGCACAACGTGCAAGCAGTATTTATCTGCATTATTTCTTGGGGGTGGGGTTCTGGTCAGAGGCATTACTGTAGTCCTAAAAACAGGTATGTGCTAACCTCATAGCCTTGGGATAGAAGGTGACTAAACCAGAATAGCTTCGGAATAAAAGTCTGCCCCCAATCATTAAGCACAGCCCACTAAAACATCCTGACTTGCATATTAACAGCTGTGGTGTACAACAACAAGTTAAAATATTAGTAATGAGAATAGTAATTATCATGGATGTATTATTTATTTGTCTACTCATTCAGAATTTACAGAGAAAAAAATCTTCAACATTTACAAGAAAGCAATTAAGGCAGCAAATGGATTATTTCTCTTTAAACCTATGAGAAAATGCTCAGTGCATATTTCCTCTCTAATTTGTCTGCACTCAAGAATCTATTTTTGGATGTCTCCCTAGACTGTATTGTAGCACCACATGTACTGTAATGGCATTTTAATTAGCCCAGAGAGCTGGAAGATGCACTGTGCATCCAAAAGAGAAGCAGCCTAACAAAATGAGAGCATCCTTCTCTTCCTTTCTTTGAGATTTACAGCAGCTATCAAGTAGAAATACCAATTATGGTTTCAATTGGAATTGACTGCAACTACTATAAAAATCCACTGCATCGCAACAGCATACAGAATTGAACAAAAATAAACGTAGCATTTAAGCACTGTTTACTCATACTTTAAGGGTGGATGGTAAAAATAAAATGCTGCAGATACCTACAGGAAGAACAAGGGATTAGAGCAGAAGAGACAATAAAAGTACTTCAGCGTTGGGCTCTAAATATGCGTGGCCTCCAAGCATAATGAAGAAGCTACCCACAGAGATGAAAGCTAATCCAGTCCCGTTTATGTGGGGTTGGATTTGCTTTATTCTTATTTTTATTAGCTCTAATGCTTAAGTTAGCCACTTTTCATTGCCAGAACATGACACAACGCAGAAACACCATCAGCAAGGTCTTCTACATATTTTGTGTGTCATAATTCACTCTTTGAAATTCTGACGCAGCAGAAGCAGGGCAGGCTGGTGTCCCACTCAGCTGCAGAAGAAGCTGACACAAACGGGGTCTCGAGCTTTCCCCATGCCCTGGACAATCCCGGCTACCCCAGAGACATCCACGATTCAAGCATGGAAGAGGCACAGAGCTCTGCTGAAGGCAGTACTCAGCACCTCGCACAAAACAACTATAAAGGCTTTTTAAGCGTACTTTGGCATGATAATCCACGTGAATATTTCACAAGATTCGGAAGAAAGTCGGGTGCAATGTCCGTAACAGCTTTGCACTGCTTTCCTACACAGAACCCAGCAAGGAGAAACCCAGCAGATCTCACTACAGTTAATGTTGAGACAGCACGTAAATAGCTAGCGTGAAAAGCAGCCTTGAATTGATCGCCATGAAGTTTTCCTAGAAGCCAAACAGTGAAGATGTGAAGAACAGACAACACTACAGTACTCAAGGTGTCTACGGATTACTATCGATGTGACGATACACTACTTGTCAAGTGCCACATGATAGAAGGATTGTGATCTACTTCTTAACACTGTTGTTTACTTTAATCCCTTGCCATGGGATATTCATATTTCATCTTGTTTTTCATTCCACTCTTCTGTATCAATTTTCAAAACCAACTGATGAACAGGAATCAATCAATTTTGGACAAGCTCGAGCATGCACCTGCAGTAGAAGCAAAGCAGGCACCCTACGTACCAACTACTTGTTGCACACTGGCATGCTGAGCAATCACTTGGTCTCACAGGTAGCAAGGCAAGATGGAAAACCAAGCACAGAAAGCTTACCTGCTCCTGTTTTACATGCAGCCCACAGTAAGTCACACTAAGCACCAGTTCCAGCATTCGGTTGTTCACAAACACCCTTCTGATTCCCAGCATGTGAGCAGCTCAGCTTCCCTGTGATACTCACCACCTTCTGCACATGGTCAGCCCAAACAGCCGCCGACTCTGCTCTTCAGTTACAGGCAGAAGAGGCTGCTATTACATTTCATACACACAGCTGTAGCCAAGCACACGATACGAGGAAAGTGCGGCATCAGATCAAGCTCTATTTTTGTCTTATCTTACCCAACCATTTCCCATAGACTCTCTTCTGTAGTCATCCATCCAATGCTCCCACCTGCCTGTGCTGTCCTGGAGCTCCAGCAGGACAGGAGCTCAGGACTTCCATGGGGAATAAATGGAGCCAACCTGGTACCTTCGCACAGCATCTCCCCGTTATCCCAGCCCTACCTGACAGGAGGTCAGCTACTATCAGCTGCAGACATCAGGAAAATTGCCCCATGATAGCTGTTCCTGAATATGCCATACTGATACCTACCAGCTTTAGACAGTCCACACGTAACAACTTGGCTCCAATTAATGTTCAGATTTCTAAAATTTGCAATTCAGATATTTTTAAATCCCAGAAGAAAGAAGGAGAAAAAGAAAGACTACCATTTCAAAGTCTCTAAAAGTGGATTTTACTTTCACAGAGTCAGTGGAACAGCAGTATCCCTGCTTGCAATGAAGGAGCTGAGACTATGCTGTTTATTACTATAAATATATGCCTAGATATTTTCCCTGGCATGAAGCACTCTGATTATAAAGGCAAGAGATTCATCAGTTCTTACAGATAGCTCCATCCCTACTGCTTTTACTCTGCCAGTGAGCATGCTCTGCTGGCAGGAGGAGAGGAGGGTGCAATCTGCTGCCATCTGCAGGGGGCTGCCATCTGAAGAGGTGACTGTCCTCAAGAAATTAGCATAGTCTGAGTACTGAGCTTAAATATGGAACATAAGTTCAGCCAAGCATCTCTTTCACGGGCCATTCTGCACAGCATTCCCATTCCCTGTTAACTGTAGGGTGACTTTTTCTTAAGTTTTAATGCGGATTTTTTACCGATAGGGAGCAGAACTTTCCATCCTAGCTAGATACAGGAAGATGACGCCAATATTCTGGAATCACAGATAAATATTCCTACAGGAGTCCCCCACTGCCAATGCAAGGTGTTTAATGTGCTGAGACAGATGCCACCAGCTCCAGCACTCCAGAAAAGCAGAACCCTTGCAGCAGGAGAGGTGCTGCTGGCTCCCAGCCATTTCACAATCACCAACTATTCAGAGCATAACAATTCACATTTGATAGCTACAAATTCACAGATGTAATACCTCCTCTATCACAACTAATATTTAAGCAGGTTTTAAAAACTGATTGGTGACACAAAAGTGGAGTGAGGAAAAAAAACCTTGAAATTATCTCCAATTCTCAGCAGGAGACCTGAGAAGCACATTTTTAAGGCAGGAGAGAAGGCTGAACAACCAGCTCCAATTTCCCTTCCCTACAGATGAATAAACTGTCAGGAAGAAATCCAGCTGAAGGACAGCCTGGGTCTTCCGCTGGTTCCAACAGGACTTCAGCTCCAACGCACTCACTCCCATCCTGGCCCTGAAAGAAAACCTGCAACAAGCTGGCTGTTCTGACATATGCATGAAATACTGGGTGCTGGTGAAATTCATACACCGTGTCAGAATTGTTTCCAACTGCAGCTTTGTATCCAGAAGCCCCCAAAACAAGCTACAAAACCAGGAAGAGTGAGATGTACTGCAAAGCTCAGCTCACCTGCTGGTAACTCTTATTTCTACATTGGCCAGCATAAATTTGCTCACCTAAAGAAGTGAACTAACAAGTTGTATTGCATCCACTGTCTTCAAGCTAATGAGGTACTAGTGGGGAAGAAAGTTTGTCTCTTTAAAGATGGAATGGATGGTATTCTACTTGCACAAAGCGGCACGGGCTTTCTTCCTCCTTCCAGCCCTGTGTTTTGTTAGCACACACACCACACAAGACTTGTCCACAAAACTATTTCCATGGCAATCTGTGTCCAAAGGCTCTGAGCATTTCCAGCAGTAAAGGGAAGCAATAATAATTCCTCAGCAACCCATGACACCAGTGCCTTCAGAAAGCATATGAACCTGGGGAAAATTCCTGGATGGAGCAGAGGGTAGGGAGAAATAAGGCAAAGGAAACTGATGGTCCCTGGAAGCTGGCAATGAGATCTCGCTAGCTGCTAACCAGATGCTCCCCCGCCTTACAAGCTGCAGCTCCTTCAGTACATGGTAGAATTGGAAAGAGCAGAGGAAAAAAAGGAGAATTCTTCACTGAGGAAAATAAATACAAAGGCATGGAAACAGATCCGTCAGCGAACAGAGGACTTGGGTTTGGTGGAGCTGTCAGGTCGCAGGCAGCTGTCAGCATGCCCAGCAATCAAGGCCACAAGCTCTCTGCGCTCCACTAAGCCTCTCTTCCACAAAACAGGAGCAAAAACACCTGGGAATACACCTCCTTCCCCACCCCTCAAAGGTAAAAGCATCCCTCAGAGGTCTGAGAAAGCTTCCAGCCAAAAACACAGAGGCACAAGCAGTAAGCACAAGATAGCCAGACTGGACACATCTCCTACCCGGGGAGCAGCTATTTCAGAAGCTTTAAGGACTCTGAGAGGTTGCACAGCCCCTGGACTGGGATTACAGGGGGCACCACCATTTGTTTGACCCAGCTCCTGCTGTTTTCACACACATACAGCTGGCAGAACTCAGGAACAGCCCCCACCAGTAAGCAATCCTTTTGGTCCAATGTTTTAAGGATCAGAAGTAAGCAGAGCATGTTTATCAGCAGCCTGAACCCTAAGCAAGTTGAAGATGTGCGCAGGTAAAGAAGTGTTAGCATGTTAAAATGCAATCCCTTCTCTTAAAACACAAGAGAAAGGACAAATTTTGTTTGCTTGCTCCAATCATAATTCCAAAAGGTGCACATAAAAAATTCAAGAAATTGGCATACAAACTTCAGATAATTCCTTCTGCTCACTCCTGTAAGAGACCAAAGCAGCATCTACCAGACATGCTCCAGCACAGAAGAGTTGTGGCACCAGGAGCACATAAAGTAACAGCCCATGAACACGGAGCAACCACTAATCACTGTTTTTAATTGCTAAGAACAGAACAAGATGACATACTTTCATCTGCTATTCTGTACCGCTCCAGGATTAGGATTTCGGATGTTAGTGACTGAGATATCCTGAATCCAGACCCATCATTGCTCTGACACACGAGCACTGTAGTGAAGGAGCCGCTGGCCATTTTTCATTCTATATTCCAAATCTGCTCTAAAAATAAACACACCAACTCAAGAAAAGTGCCAAGGATGAGAGCTTATATTTAACCAAAGGTAAGGATGCAGCAATCAGAACCATTCAATTCATGGGACATTCTCTCTCTCTGTATTGGATTTATCAGCTTAAATTGTAATTATATTGTATTATAGTGTGTTGTTTTGCATTCCGATATTTTATTTAGTAAATTAGTTTGTTTCTCCTCAGATTGTTGCCGCTGTTCTTTGCTCTCAGGGCCATCTCCCTACCCTTTTCCCCTTTCCCCTTTTCCCGGGACGTGGGCCCTTGGGTCCCCCGTCCCCTTTGTCACGGAATCGGGCCTAACGCCTGTAAACCGTTGACACTCCCTCACCCTGATAATGGGCCCAAAGAAAAGGCATAGTCCCTGCAATGGGGAGATCCAATCGCTTGCTCCATCTTGCTTGCAGATTTTCTTACCGTAACAGGCTACACCACTGTAACCACTGGTTGTACAGTTGGATGTCAGAGAAGGAGTAGGAAGTACCCATGGACACTTTGGTGGGCAGGAAAGCATATACACTTGTAGCCAACTGAAATGGCATAAGATCTCAGAAGCACAAAGAGTTTCTGTAGGATGCAACTAGCAGCATGCTGCTTCATGATTTACGTTACATTTTTAGCATTTCTGATCTTCACCTATAATGGTGCCAATGGCTTAATCCTGCATGCCTCCAACTCTGACTTAATGCCAAATTCAGGCTCTTCAGCTGCCATGATCCCTTCTGCTCTCCACATTCTTCACAAGAAACATTGCTCCTCTCACTCCACTGAGATTGGACTTTGCAGTAAATGCACATCAGCTGGACAAAGGATGCTGGGACACAGGTAAGCATTTTGGTAAATAGCGGGCATTTGCACTGAACTAAATAGAAAAACATGAGAAAAGTAAGTTTTGAAGCAGAAATTTCAAACCCTGGGTCTCTTCAGGAGCAACCCCAATTTTCAAGCCAAGTAGAAGAGAAGAGAATACAATCACTTCAATTGGAATGGTCCTTTAAAGGCCATCTGGTCCAATTCCCCTGCAGTGAACAGAGACACTCACAGCTCAATCAGGTTGCTCAGAGTCCTGGCCAGCCTGACCTTGAATATCTCCAAGGATGGGGTGTCCACCACTTCTCTGTGCAACCTCTTCCAGTGTCTCACCACCCGTACTGCAAAAAACTTGTTCTTTATATCCAGTCTAAACTTCCCCTCTTTCAGTTTGAAATCATTTCCCCTCGTCCTACCACCACAGACCCTGCTAAAGAGTCTGTCCCCTTCTTTCTTGTAGCCTCCCTTTACGTACCGAAAGGCCGCTCCCAGGTCTCCCCAGAGCCTTCTCTTCTCCAGGCTGAACAGCCCCAGCTCACTCTCTCTGTCCTCGTAGGAGAGGTATTCCAGCCCTGGGATCATTTTTGTAGCCCTCCTCTGGGCACACTCCAGCAGGTCCACATCTCTCCGGTACTGAGGACTCCACCTCCGGACACAGTAATCCAGGTGAGGTCTCACAGCACAGAGCAGAGGGGCAGATCACCTTCCTCGCCCTGCTGGCTGCGCTGCTTTTGATGCAGCCCAGAATATGGTTGGCTTTGGGCTGTGAAGGCACAGTGCTGGCTTATGTCCTGCTGCCATCCACCAGTACCCCCATGTCCTTTTTGTCAGGGCTGTGCTCCATTCTTACATCCCCCAGCTTGTACTGTGGTGGGGGTTGTCACGATCCAGGTGCAAAGCCTTGCACTTGGCACTGTTGAACCTCATGTAGCTGTCCTGGGCCCACTGCTCAGCCTGTCTAGGTCCCTTAGGATGACATCCTGTCCCTCAGGCATGTTGCCAAAACACACAGCTTGCTGTCATCCACAAACTTGCTGAGCGTGCACTCAACCCCACTGTAGATGTTACTAATGAAGATATAAAAGAGCGCTGGTCCCAGTACCGAGCCCTGAGGGACACCACTTGTCACTGATCTTCATCCAGACATGGAGAAAAGAGTCCATTTTATCATGGTGTCAACCCAAAGCACCAAGTTCTGTATATGTTCAGAATAAGCTCAGGCTCTTGGTATCAGGGCTGCAAAGGTAGGCTGGAGAAGGAAGGATCACAACACATCAACGGCAAACCTCCAGTTGCTCATCGCAGCAGTCAGCTGGAGATGTGCAGTCATGGGGGTACATGAAAGTAAAGGAACATCACCTCCAGCTGACTACAGCGATGAGGAACTGGAGGATCCACCCACACTGGCATTGTGTATTGACTTCTAGAATGGCTTCATAGATGCTCAGGATTATTCTTTCCTATACGGACTCAACTGAGCTAACACCTCAGGCTAGAGGCATAGCCATCCTCTGCCCAACATACAGCTCCAGTGTCACTCCCTATTCCAAAGGGAATTCTGAGAGCTGCATAATGGGTTCCCCCATGTGGGAAAACCATTAGACACAGACTGCACGATGTACAGTGGTGCCATGCAGCTTGATGAAAACTAAGTCTCCATTCCATACCTGACCAGGACAGGCTCCATTTCCAGCCCCAAGAGCACACATGACATTAGGCTCACCTGCTCAATGGTGCTGAACGGCTTCAAAATAAGGGAAAGGCGCACTAACTTTAACATCAAAATGTGCCAAGAGAAATTCACAACAGCCATATTCTGTGCCAGGTTTTCCATGACAAACAGGACAAAATAAATGTAAAAGCATATTAGCAAGTATTACTTGGTCGTTCCTTTTGAGCCCATAAGCTTTTTACTTGCAACATGTAATCTTACAGAGGACTAAAAAGTAAGAGCACCAAACAACCCCAATGGATTGCATTTGCGTAAATGCCACCAGCACCTGCATGAGCACAGTGCTCAAGGTCTGTCCAGAGACTGTGGTAATGACATAATAAGAAAACTCAGGAAATTGTTAACATCTAGGTGAAGTCCAAAATCCGCATGGATTTCTTTGAACACAGAACCAGGTGACTGCATGATGAAATGTTTTTTGTGTATTACAGAGAGCAAAAATGTTTTCTTTAAAAAATAGATCACAGAATGCATAGGTTGGAAGGGACTGTATTTACCATCCAGTTCCATGCCTTCTGCCATGGGCTGGTTGCCACCCACCAGATCAGGGTCCCATCTGACCATCTGACCTATGAGTGCTGATGGAGGCACTCATAGCTTCTCTGAGCCGCCTGTGCCAGGGTCTGGGCCTGTACAGGTCTACAAGTGTTACAGAAGTAGAATATTTGCTGTGTGCTTGGGTATCTGATCTCCTTCTCAATCAAAGACACTACTCAAACACAGTTGCCACGATTCACCTTCAGAAGCAGAGAAATTGAGACGAAGTGAGCAAAACCTACTGGAACCACTCAAACATCATGCAAAAGAATGCACTGAAAGTCCAGAAGAGAAGATACAGCAATCCAGCAGCCTGCGTGCCAGGCAAAGACTTGTTAGGTTGTCGCAGGGGCCTTTCCAGCCCTGTTGTCATTCCCTCCAGGATGTTGCCTTAAAGGTAAATGAAAAATGGAAAATAAAAATAAAAAACTAATTCCAAAAATTAAATGAATGTTAGTTTCAAAAAAGAGTTTCCCATATGATGATGACGCATTACCAGCATTTCAGTTTAAAAGCTCACTCCACACTTCAGTAGAACACAACACTGACTGATGAGCACCGCAAGTACCAGGCTCCGGGCTGCACGAGCCTGCTGCAAGTCTGGCTGTGGGGAGCCCAGCAAGCAGCCTGAACAGAACCTGAGAGCTGCTAGAGGAAAGGTAAGCCCACTACTGGAGCCACAGGGAATTAACAAACACAGGCCCCACCGCAAGCAGGAAATTCAAAGCCACAGCTAAATAAAGCAAAGACTGAGAGTTGTAAGCAATGCAATAAGGCTGCTTGTCAGAACAGCTATGCCAAGAAGTTTCATCATTCTCAGTAATCAGAAAATATTTGAAAAATCGAGGCTTCAGCAAATGGGGGTGTGGGGAAACCCAAACGAACTGCTCACAGCGCTGCGGAACAAGGTGAGCACAGCCATACAATGCGCTGTTCCTGGAGCTGTTGGGCTGCTCCCTGTGCTGCGATCCCAGGGACCCGGCTGCATGTAGAGCAGGGTAATGCCACCAAGAGCTGTTCCACAGCCCCACAGGCAGCAAAACAGCCCAGGGGCAATTTCACATTTAGGAAAGGCACAAAATAGATTCAAAGCTGCTCGGGGATGGAGGTAAGCTTATTATTTAAGGTCTATAGATATTAGTACATCAGTACCCCACGCAGCTGGTGCTCCCTCGGGGTCCTGCTGGCAGGGCTGGGCTGTCCCTGTGCCTGCTGGAGCACAGGAGCTGCTGGCTCCTGCCTGCCTCAGGCATCTGCTGCCAGCACAGCACTCACCTCCTTGGTTTCTCAAAGTAGCGCACATGGTTATCCTGAACATGTGATCCCACCTGTACATTAGGTAAAGCAAACAACTATTACAGATCTCATGCTTTGCTAAATGACAAACAAATGGCCCAACCAGCTTTGGCTGCACCTCTCATTTTAAATTCCCCTAAATTTAAGGCAGCTATGTTTAGTTTTCCTCCAGAGGCAATGCTGCAGCAGCAGCCCAGCTACAAAGCACATTGCGACCCACACTTCAGTCGCTGTGCAGACAATTAGCAGGAACTTTTCATCCCTTGTACACCACCTGCAAAGCAGCAGCTGAAAACACTTAACATTTGTCAATTCCATTGCTCTGCGTAAGATTTCCCAAGCTGTGTATGGCTTTTCCATTCTTGGCCGAAGGGCTGAACCCCACCCCACATCCTCCAGCCTGGGTCTCAGCACAGGACAGCAAGCTCCCTGCCAGTGGAGTAGAACAAGAACCAAGCCCCACCTGCAAGCTCCGTACCAGCACTCAAAACCACACGTCTGACACAGTTTAGGCCAACAGGAAAACCCCTCAAAGTGCTGCTTATCCTGCCTCTGGGATCCCATCGGCAAAGCAAACAGAAGCAAAGAACAGCTCCAGCTCCTACAGTTCCTTCCCCTCCCCACCTGCGGATCTGGACTTTTGATTTGCCCTCTGCCACATGTTCAGAAATCCTTGAGTAATGCTGGAGAAGTCCTCGCTGCTTTACCTCGAATCACTCCTCAGTACCCAAGGCATGTACTTGAACAGCTCTCTCTGAACATATTGTTCTCAATCTACAGTTTAAAATTCATCCGTGCCCCTGCACTGTTGTCATCCTGTATCCCCATCTCCGGCACATGGGGGATTGACCTTTTCAGATTTACATTTACAATGTTCAGCAGCTCTGCGAGCTCTGTTACAGAAAAAAATGAACCAAGAGGAATTTCTGGAATGGTGACTGGACTGCTGCTGTTTCCTAGGGCAAAACACACACAGTTTGTGTTGCAGTTCGCTAATACCCTGCTAAACAAGGGAGAATTGAATGACAAAAGCAACCTCACTAGCTGGAATCTTCTGAAAGATGGAAAACAGATCTCCATGTCCGCCCACACGAAATGAAGATGCTTCAGCAGCCAGTGTTCAGGGGTAACGCAAACAACTCTCCAAATTAAGAATGGAAAAAAAAGACCCACAACAAATAATAATAATGCAGACCAGTAATTGTAATTCAAATGAAAAAAAACAAAAACGCACACAGAAGGCATGTGGTAGGACACTTCTCACGTTTCTTCTTTTCTTTTGTACTGCAGATACCATATTTACTTAGGAGGCATGCATGTTTTTCCTAAAACAGAGAACCCCTCCAAGCACCGGACTTGTGGGCACAGCCTTACCTGACCTTACCTGCACAGTCGCCCAGGACTGCAGAACCAGGTTCCCAGCTGCATTTCCAGGTATGGTCACCCTTCTTACATGCACAATCCTTATCCTTGGGCTGGGCTATCCAAAGCATCACCCAAGTAAGGTCTCCTCAGTCCTAAAGCATCCACATCCAAAAACACTACTAAAAACACAAAATAGAATTTATGGCATGACGGACTTTTCTCATAGGTGGAAAAATCCTCTTGGCCAGTAATCTTACTAATTGGCTATATAAGATTTTTTAATATCCTTTAGTCTTTAGCATGTTGATTATTGCAAATAAAGAGCATGACTAGGAGGAAATGGGATATGTTTACAGAGATGGGTTAAGCGGCATCCCCATGCATCTTCCCACACATCCCCATACCCAGACATGCCTTGGAGTTTTGCCATCCTGCAAAGCATGGGACTCAGCCCCAATTTCTTTTCATTCCCAAGTTCACCTGCAATGCACAGTGAGTTTTCCAACATTTTGATCGCATCGCCAGCATTGTACATGGCACCATACATGTACAGCACCTTTATACAAATCAGAAATACTCGCCTGTGTTTTCAGCAGTTATTCCTAAACTACTGAAACACAGTCTGTTCATCTTGTCTCCATCAATAAAACCTATTGACCAGTGTCAGACACAAAAATCCTGCGAAAAGGTAAAGAGAGAGAAAAGAAATTGATAGCTGACTGCAGAGGAGACAGCTCAGTGCCTTAAGAGGGCTGAGAATATTGGGAAGAACTATGGTACGTGAGACAAGGAGCAGTGGACTTCAAGAAAGGTGCCAAGAAATGGGAAACGAGCCAGAGTCAGCTAGAAACACGCCCTGACAGTGCTGCTCGGGGCCACCAGCCTGCTCACCGTTAGCATTTCTCTGCTAGTATCCCCATACTCAGCCTAAGCCACCATACACTTAAACCCACAGAGGTGGCATTTGAATCATACAATCATTGAACCGTTTGAGTTGGAAGGACCTTTTAAGGCCATCTAGTCCAAATCCCCTGCAATGCACAAGGACACCCACAGCTCCATCAGGTGCTCAGAGCACATCCAGCCTGACCTTGGGTGTCTCCAGAGACAGGGCATCCACAACATCTCTGAGCAACCTGATCCAGTGGAAGAGTTAAAAACCAGCCATAAAATACATGCTTATTTTCCTTCTAACTAAAGCTGTATCTCATGTTGCAACGTACACGGCCTAGAACAAAGCTGCTGACCCGTACATGGGAGCCTTGAGATCCCAAGGAAAGCAGCTTCATGCAAAGCAGTGCTCAGTTTGAGGGCTGAGGTTTTCAGAAGCTGCAGGGCTGTGAGATTTCTGCAGGAAGTCTGCACTGTTTGTGTGGATTTCCATTGGAAACCATAATTCATGACAGTTTCGTAAAGCCTTGGGAAAAGATCCATCCCTGAGAAACTTGGGGCAAAACAATTTGCAAGGAGTATTAAGAACCCCACACACAAACTCAACTTTTGCTCAATGCTTAGACAAAACAAAGTCACCAAGCAGCAAGTACTCAGTTCTATGCCTCACTTTATATCTAAAAATTATTTTGGTCAGTGTGATTCTAGCCATTGGAACAATTCATCCCGCTGCTCTGAGCAGACTTCAGAAGAGAGCGTTTTATTCAAGTGCCCCAACCCCATTATTTAATAGAATACCATGCATCAGCCCCACGCGCCAAGCAGCTCCTAATGAATGAGGCTTGTTGGACGCTATGCGTGATGTAGTAAACGTGAGTGACATTGCAGAGTGCAGGGGTTGAAGTCACAGCTCCTCCAGAGCAGGCACTGAACTCACCCAAAGAGCTGGAAGGCAAGAGAATTTAGAAAGTCGGGCTGTAGTTAAACCCTGATGTATGCTTCACTGTCAGTCTTCAAGAGAATGCCTGCAATTAAGCTGTGTTAATGATTAAAGCAGACTAAAAAAGCATACAGCTCCATCATTTTGGATGTTATTCCCAAGCTGTGAGGCAATCATCTCACTTACCAATGCTGGAAAGCGAGCGGTTTGCTCCAGTACTATTCACTCTGATGAGAAGCACTTTACCTGAGTTAAGAGGCAAACAGGGAAGCAAAGAAATGCACAAATAAAGCATGCATGGCACAGGCTCTTGACAGCAGCAATCCCCAAACCCAAAAGCTTCACGACTAACTTTGTCAGGGCTCATTCCTTCTGCAGTTCCCACAGACACACAAAGAGATACAGAAGTGGAGGGGAAATACTGCATAGTAGGTCTGTTCTCGGTCTGCAGGGTAAAAGGCCCCTTCTGGCAGAGCTCTGCTGCTCCATGAGTGCAACGGGTGAGCTCCTGCTGTCCTGGCAGCACGCTGCAGCAGCTTGCCTGCAGCACACCCCAACTGGAGACTGGAGCGATGTAAAATGGGTCTATTTTTACTCCTGTAGACACCATTGTAAATGCCTTATGATACGGTGGTTTTGTTACTCACAGAACATTATTATCCGTCCTCAAAAGGAGATGCTATATGTAAGAGAAAGAAGGACTTTGAACACACAGTTTGGAAACACACAGGTCAATCAAACAGGCTCTTGTTTACCCACAGCGGGGGAACTTCCCCTTTTAAGGAGGCACAGCAGTCATCTGGTGCTGCAGCACTGCAGCTCAGCCTTCCATAGGCACAACCAGGCTCCACCTGGCACATGGCACCGTGCACTCACTATGTGTGACAAAAACATTCCAGTCCAGAATGAGAGCAATCCCACCGCAAGCCCTCTTTACTACAGGGTCCTTGCAAACAAACAAAACAAAAGAAAAAAGAAAAACAACTTTAAAAAAGCCACTAACAAGAAATCACACCCATGGTCAAACCCCCATCACATGCATGCATAGCTTTCCAGCAGAATCCATGTGTATCATGATCATAGAATGGCTTAGGCTGGAAAGGACCTTAAAGCCCATCCATTTCCTACCCCTCTGCCATGAGCTGGTTGTCCCCACCAGTTCAGGCTGCTCATGGCCACATCCAGCCTGGCCCCGAGCACCTCCAGGGGTGGGGCACCCACAGCTCTAGCCATCACTGCCAGTGCCTCACTGCCCTCTGAGTAAAGAATCTATGGGGACATCAAAGAGCTCAGGATTCAGTATTGGAAGGACATCAGCATCTATGCTGCCAGCACATAAGAAGGCTGTAGAAATGTACGTAGTTATCTCTAAAACCAACTGCACCAGTAAAACAGCATAAAACAGGTGGCACTGCCTGATGGATTTAGTGTTAACTTCATATTGACAGGTCTGAGGCCAGGAGTACTATTTACGAAGTTTAAAATAAAACAACACATACAAAAGAAGATTCTCTCATAGCACAAACACTGCCAAGCCACCCAAGCACTTGGAAAGCTAGGGAAGCAGAGAGAAAACGTCCCAAAAAACTTGAAACTGCAGTTAGAGCACGACAATATCCTAGAGGATTTAATAATTTCCACTTAACTCAAGCGAATAGAAAGATTAACTTGAATTTCCACTGAATTATAACCAAAAGCTTTCCTTTGGTTCAGGATGGAAATATTTCTCCTCCTACTTTCTCAGCTTGCTTCGGATACAACTCCAAACAAGGCATGAAAGTGCCAAAACTTGAGCACAGTTTGTCTAATTGCAGCTATCCCTTGCATTTGGCCCTTGCTGGGGCCAATCTCTCCCTCAACACAGCTTTCTGCTCTTCTCTCTGCCAGACCACGCAGCTATGGCAGAAAGAGCTACAGCAGGATGGCTAGCAAGCCTGCTCTTTCACAGCCATCCCTCTTCTTTTTGGAGGCAGAAGCAGTCCCACTGCAAGCTGTGGTGGCAACGTAAGCACTGCTGCACTGAGCTCCCCGTGCCGCTGGGCTTGTCTGCTGGATCACAAACCACTCCATCAGAAAGCAGCTGCTGGATAAGACCTGCATTCTTCAGCATTTCAAAGCTTCTGTGGGCATAAGACATTTGGAGAAAGACCGTTTCAGCTGGTCACATGCAGCCTTAAAAAAAAAAAAAGCCTGCACTATGCTGTTTTTGTAAGTCTTCCCTCTCCCAAGTCCAGGAACAGCCTCGGCTTCTTCAAAGCCCTTTGTAGTACGCTCTGCTTTTACTCGCTCATTAGCCATAAGTGCAGCCATTTGCTAATTTCGAAATGCAGCTGTTTATAAATCAAAGTTCAAAAGGTGTTTAAAAACAATTTAGTTACTGCAGCTGGTGACCGCTGATCTTTTCAACTCTGGAAATACCCTTCTAATGGCAACATCATCCTGGGCACCTTATCAAGCACTCCCTGGTTTGGGGCTACGTGCTTGGGCTTTATGAGAGGTAAGAACAAGTGGACAAGTGTCAGTGAGAGCAGTGAGACCAACCACACAGTTGCTGGGCATCCACAACAACCAGCATGAGAACTCAAAAGGGACCCAAACAGGGATTGTCTCAGCCAGATTCATACGCAAGGACGTTTTCAGTGTCTAACCAAAAGGAATCCATATATGCACCTGGTTAAACAACTGGAATCTGACAGCCCACACACCCGAGAATTTCTGTGCTGGGGAACCCCCAGCTGATCATCCTGCCGTGCCTCCCAACTATGTGATGTCAGATTGTGGCACCCTCCCAAAGAGCTCCTGAGCCCCACCAGGGTCTAACACTAATTTATTCACAGTTCTTATTTAAAAGCTCTGATACACAGAAGCTTTGTCTGCATGTGGCTGTCTATGATAAAACACAATGACACAGATTTCTTCTTAAAGTTCTCCTCCTCTAGCATAGCAAAACAGGAAGTTTTCACTTAAAAACCTCAAGTAAAGAAAGATACAGTTCCCACACACACCCCAAACACCTCCTCCCATGCATCTTCAATCAAATAGAATCAATAGTGCAGCCAGCAGGATGAGGGAGTGATCATCCCCTTGTAGATGGCACTGATGAGGCCACACCTTGAGTACATTAGTTTTGGGCTGCACACTGCAGAAATAACAGCTAGCTGCTGATACACATGCAGAGAAGAACAATGAAACTGATGAAAGGACTAGAAAGCAAGTTGCGTGAGGAGCAGCTAAGGGAGCTGGGGCTGTTTAGTCTGGAGGAGGCTGAGGGAAGACCTTATTGCTCTCTACAGCTCTCTGTAAAAAAAGGTAGTGTCAGTCTCTTCTCAAGCGACAGGACACAAGGAAACGGCCTCAAGCAGAACCAGGGGAGCTTTAGATTGGATATCAGGAAGAAATTCTTCACCAAAAGGGTGGTCAGTCATTGGAATAGGCTGCTTAGGGAGGTGGTGGTGTCTCCATCCCTGAAGGTGTTTAAGAGACATGTGAACATGAACTTAGAGACACACTTTTGTAGTGGAATGATGGGGTCAGGCTGGTGGTTGGACTTGACAATCCTGAAAGTCTTCTCCAATCTGTGAATCAATGCAACATTTCAAACAGAGGTAGGACCTAATTTCATACCATCATTAGTCTCTTTTTAAATCTATTTCACATGTTCTACATACAATAATTAAGTATGATTCCTCTCTGCTGCACCATAGTAAGTGCTACCACTGTCCATAGCACCATAGCCATCACAGGACCAGAAGGGCCAACAAACAGAACACTGTGACCAGGATCTAAACTCCTTCTATCTCTATTAATAGTATACGAAGAGAAAAAAAAAACTGGTTTCGCAGTCATATAGTCCACAAGCATCAGTAAATGCATCAGCCCTCTGCCACCACCCTGAACATGGGCCAAAGAAATTATCAAGTTCACCAGCATAAGGATAGTGAAGAGGGATGGGGGTGGCCTTTACTTAAGAAAAACATGACAATGGTTAGGCACAGGAGAGCCCTCTGCAAAGTTGAAGACGACTGTTTCCTCCCTACCTTCAAGTAATTGTATAGATGCTAAGAACTGCTATGCTGTAAATACATGATGTAATGAACTGAGAAAGCAGGTTGCAAGCAAAAGGATTTAAAAGTGTTTGGCTTTTTTTTTTTTTTGCTTTAATGTTTGTGGATTACTGGTTTGTTTTGGGTTTTTGCTTTTTGTCAGAGGTTTTTTTTGTTGTTTTGGGGAGGAGGTTGGAGTTGGTTAAAATAAACTGCTTACTGGCAGTTCTCAGCATTTGCTAATTGCATCTTATTGGTCATCTTCTTTCCCTCTACAGGCAGACATGCCATCCCCAAGCCCAGAGGAAGAGACAAGCAGGTCCTAGTGTTTATCTCCACAGAGAGGCACTAAGGCTATCCAAAAATGGGACAGTTAAAACCAGCCAAAAGTTAATATTTACAAGTCCAGATGAGTCAAATACAGAGAAAAAAACATTGCATGCTCTCTAGTGTTTTATCAACATTTGTTGATTTATTTAAAAAGTTGGGTATAGTATGAGTAATTAATAGACTGCCATACTCCCATATGCTGCATCTGCTATAGCAATTTATTCCTATACCTATTTCATTACTTGCTTTGGGAACTGAATGAGATAAGGATCAGCATTCTGACAATTGGAAATTAGCTCATTTCCACGGCTGTCAGAAGGAAAGTGGGAATTAATCCTCCAATTTCATTCTAAAAAACTGCGAGAACAAGTTGAATGTAGAAAAAAATACTGTTTCTTTGTTTGTAAGAGGGGAAAGTGTTTGGAAGAGCAGTGGCCTTATTTTGCTGGCAAGCCTACAGCCCATGAGATCAGTGTTTTGATGAGCACAAGGACTCGTGCCAGAGGGGGATGGGAAGGAGGAGAAAAGACTTCAGTGAGCTGCAAGCATGGG
Source organism: Numida meleagris (assembly GCF_002078875.1). Taxonomy (NCBI): domain Eukaryota; kingdom Metazoa; phylum Chordata; class Aves; order Galliformes; family Numididae; genus Numida; species Numida meleagris. The sequence goes on along the minus strand of NC_034413.1, from coordinate 34,687,791 downwards.
GAGAGCAAGAGGCCGGGAAGCAGTCTGAGGATGAACTAGGTTGGGTGGGTTGAGGAAACAGGGAAGCAGAGTGCACTTATACATGATGATCAGAGCTAGTAAGGTGCAGGGGACCTCACATGGATTCTGAAGGCTGGGAGAAAATGGCTGCTCTCACCTGGAAGGGTAAAAACGATAGCAGAGGGTTAAGCAAAGAAAGAGAACTGACGCTGCATAAAACATGACAGCACAGACCTTATTGTGTCTAACTTCTAAGGCATACCTTCACTGAGGAGGCTGAAAAGGGAACAAACAAAACTCCGTGCATTTCTTGGAACAGCTCGCTAACTACTTGAAAGATCACTAGCTGGGTACACCAGCAATCTTAAGTGAAGGGCAGAGAAAAGTTCTGCGTCTGATGACCGGTTTTTTTTTTCCTAATCCCTTTGCGAAAGGGATCCTGCACATCAGCAGCATCAAGCTGTGTCCCACCCCATGGCTGAGTTTGCCATACAGATTTATTTCTGGGCTCGCAAATCACTTCGAGTTGGGAGCTCTGCTCCAGCATTGACATCGCCTGGCTCACAGTCCTGCTGCAGTCCCAGTTTCTAGGTCAGGAAGCACAGACTCACTGCCTAAAAGTTGAGATAATTCTGGAAGAAAGGACTCCCACGTTTGGAGATGTGTAAAGGTGATTCTAACAAGTTTAGCTTGATTGAAGCCCTTCTGATCTTATAAACAAACAACTGAATGTAAAGACAAATCTATATCCCTTTAGAGAAAATACTGAAGAGTAATCTTGGGGGAAAAAAAACAAAACCAAAAAAACAGTCACCACACACAGAGAAACTTGGGTATGCAAGTCTCTCCAATTTACGCCCAAACTGACAAAGAGCTCAGTGATAGCACAGCACATCAGTAGGAGAGAATGGCAGCTCCCCATCTCCCACTGTAACCACAGATCTGTCCCCAGAGCCTGAGCACCCACCACTGAACCTCAATTCCAAAGAATCTGCTTGAAGCCATCACTCACACACTCGCCTGGGTCTTGTGATCCCAACTGCGAACAAAGCTTCTCTTAAATGTGGTTTGATTGACGCAAATCAAGAGCTGAGCGGGTGATTCATAGTTGTCAGACCGTAACCCTCGCATAAAAACAGCATGTGGACAAACTTGCTGATGCACTCAAATGCTCAGCACGTACTGTGAGAGGCAGAGCCGAACACAGACCTCTCACTATAACATCATTTTTAGCCCCCCTCCTCTCCTCTAGGACAGGATTTGGATTTTCCTAGGTAACAGAAAACATCATAATAAATCTCCAAGCATAACGTGCACAAGAGGCATTTTGCTGTGCTTCCCTGCAGCTTGGAAGGAAATATTAATAATCTGAACAGAGCAAAGGCATAATCCAAGCAGAGTTCAGGGATAGCCCATAACCACACCCCACACATTTTCTGCAGTTGGACACGGTTGCCACAGTGCCAGCCATGCATTCTGACCTTTCTTTCCCAGTTGCAAACTACTCCCTCTTCCTTTATGGTAGACATTTTTGCTTCCTTCTCCTTTCCCTTCCTCCATGTAACATCCTGTACACAGGATGGGGTTGTAATGAAGATCCAGGGAACTAGAGGACCCTCTGCCAGACCTGGGTGCCAGGGATTGTCATGGAGCAGATCATCTTGAGTGCAATCACATAGCATGTGTGGGACAACCAGGGGATCAGGCCCAGCCAGCATCGGTTCACAAAGGGCAGGTCCTGCCTGACCAACCTCATCTTCTTCTATGACCAGCGACCCGCCTGGTGGTCATATGCATAAATCAAGGCTGTTGATGTAGTCTACCTACACTTCAGCAAAGCCCTTGGCACTGTCTCCCACAGCATTCTCCTGGAGAAGCTGGCAGTCTGTGGCTTGGACAGGAGCACTCTTTGCTAGGCACAGAACTGGCTGGAGAGCCAGGCTCAGAGCGGTGACAGATGGAGATAAATCCAACTGGTGACTGATTGATCATGAGAGGTGTTTCTCAGGGGTCAGTATTGGGGCTGTCTCTGTTTAACATCTTCACTGATGATCTGGACGAGGGAATTGAGTGCACCCTCAGTAACGTTTGCAGATGGCACCAAGCTGGGAGGAAGTGTCGATCTACCTGAGGGCAGGAAGGCCCTACAGAGGGATGTGGACAGGCTGCATCAACAGGCTGAGGCCAGCAGGATGAAGTTCAAGGCCATGTGTTCATAAATGCAGATAAAAGATGTACAAAAAGCTGGACTGTGTAGAAACATCCCATGCATCTCAGTCCAATGTGCTAGAAAAAAAATATGAAAAATAAATGTGATGCAACTCCACATGCCTTCTTCACCCACAGAGCAGTTCAACTGGAGAGCCAGCTCTCTGGAATGAGCTGGCATGCTTACACAGATGTTTATACCGAAAGCATGATTCCTACTTCAATAACATCACATCTGCCCCAAAATCAGAACTAGAATCCTACTACTATACTCCTAGACTGCACAAAAGTACATTTGTATTTCCAAATTCAGTAAAACAGCATGGGTCCAGACCCCCTGTTCTGGTCTTAAAAGGATAGAACATGCGGAATGAGTGAGCTGCTGGATCACAAAGAGGTTCCTACCAGTGCTGTGCTGCAGAGCTCCCCTTCACGCAGAGCATGCACAGGCTTGGAGGATAGAGTGCACCCTCAGCAAGTTTGCGGCTGACAGCAAGATGTGTGGTGCGGTTGACATGCCTGAGGGATGGAACGCCACTCAGAAAGACAGACAGGCTTGAGCAGGGGGCCCAGGTGAATCTCATGAGGTTCAACAAAGCCAAGTACAAGGCCTTGCACCTGAGTTGTGGCAATCTCCATAAACACAAACTTAAGTAAGAAGATTCAAACAAGCATGACTTCTCATCTCTTAAATCCAAGAAGCACTTCAGTGAGGTTCGAGTTCCCAGGGTGCACAGAACAATGCCTCTGAAATATGCGTACGTGTCACTGCTGCCTACATCCTACCTTGCCTTCCCCACTTACCATTGCTGTTCTGCTAGGAGGAGGGTATTTTAACAGCAGGATAAGACCTGAAAATGCTGTCAGTGCATCATATTCTTCCAGATGGCTCAAAAGCTGAAAGTCTAAGAGATTCGTGGCACTGCAGTTTGACATCTCTCCATTAGCGCAGCTGGGACCAGCCTAAAGAAGTCTTCCCACAAACATAGGACTAAGGGATCTACTCACCACGATGAAAATAGGGTGAGGGGAGCAGAAATGCAGAAGAAAATTTGTGAAAAGGACAATATCATGAAAGAGTGAATTACAGCACGTTTAGCACTGCATCACCAAAGCGGCCAGCCCTCCTCAGTTTCTGGTTTAGTCATCATTTTAAAAAGACACAACTTAAAGCACAAAACCCTAATGAAATTAGCTGATGAAGCACAGCAGCATGTCACTGGAAAGGAAATTAAGAAGCTAATCTGACGTGCTATTTCTTGGTATAAACAAATGTGGTCCCATGTTGGCTTTAAGCACTCTGTCAAACACACAGCCACTGGAGCTGAACAGGCTCAAGGCCCCCAGGTATTAAAAGCCACTAAAACAAGCAGTGCCTAAAAACCTTCTGGCAGCTCATGCATTTTCACCATTCCCTCAGTAAGTAAGGCTGCAGGTAATGAGGTGCTACGGAAGAGCAGCACTAGAGCAAGCCACTTCAGAGTTCCCACAACCTCAAAACTAGTGGTTTTAAATGCAGGGCCTCCCACCTGAGCTCACACAAAAGTCCCCTTTCTTTGCTTTTTAGTAAATAATAATGATTGCAAGATTTTCTTATAGTTTTTTAAAGTAGCATTGAGTTCCCAGTTGCTACGAGCGCCCATGCAGCCACGGCAGGATTTGTGTCCAATTACACTGCTGCCCAAGAACCTGGCAGGTTGCACCTTCAGCTGTGCTCTCCAAACGACAGATTGCTTCTTGTTGCGCTGGCAACAAGTGCCGCTTGGCACTGCCACTACTTACAGCCGTACGCAGCTCAAGGTGCAACAGCAGACAAGTGAATGACTTGTCTTTGCCATTACTGATCCATACAGCACAGATTACATAAACAGTTGTTTCTTGCTCGTTTCCACTCCCCCAGCATCTCCCCTGATAGAAACATGCTTGTCAATACAGCAGCTGCCATCAGGCAGCAGAGCTGTTAGCAGCTGCAAGGTCTGTGGCTTGGAACTCTAGGTGAGCTTTGTGAAGATGTGCAGAAATACAGCTGTAAAGCTGTAACAGGCAGCTGTACCCAGGAACAGGAGAGTGGTAATCTCTTCCCACACTGTTCTCCTGCAGCTTAAACAGAGCACAAAGCCGGTTTTCTCACTTTCAGTTGCTGGAAATCCTGGTTTAAGCATATCTGCACTAGTCTTCTGGAATTTTTATAGCAAACTTGTATCTAGATTCCACTTTCTGAACAAATAGTCCTACTTCCCTTAAAGCCATTACTGGTGTGTCAACAGAGTATTATTTTCTGCATATATCCTTACCTTTCTCCATCTCTGCATAGAGGACACAGCTACAGTGCGTCCTGGAAGCAAGTGCAGTGCAGTGCATACAAACCTGCCGACCTCTCCCTTCTTGGTGCTGTAGGACTGGATCATCCCTCTCTGCAGGGCTGCCAACCACTCTGCCTCAACAGAAGGCAGAAGCAGTACAGAAGCAACTCCAAATGTCAGGAGAAGCATTTCATTTTTAAAGACAGCAAAAAATTCCCATTGGCAGTGAGAAGAGAAACCACTGCTGGAGACAGAGCGTGCTGGTGATGGCACAGCTCCGGCTGGGAGCTCCAGGAATAGCTGTGCACAGGCAGAGATCAGTGGGTGAGGTGGTCAAAGGTACACGACAAACAGCTCAGCGTGCCAAGGGCTCGTACTCACTGCTGGAACACCTACAGCTCACACCAGTCTCCCCGTGAAGAGAAATGCTGAGAGATGCGCTTCCTTCTCCGTCCCCTTGGAGGGGAACAAAACCTTTCTGCACCTGTCTATCCCACCGGGCTCGACATGGAGCTCTCCACCACTGATGTCCTCAAAGAAGGAGCTCCTGCTCCACAGGCTGGGGGCATCTCCTCTGGCACACACAGGCCTCAGCTGCTGCTGCTCCCAAGTGATGGTATCAGAGGCAATGAGGGCTGGAAACCTGCTCTAAACAGGCAGAGATGCTACAAAAGAGCTGTTAAATATACATGTGAGTGCTTTCTTTTATCTGGCATCAGCCAGTGCACATCTTGTGTCTTTTGGGTCAAATCAGGTTATCAGAGCTCCGTCAGACAAGGACCCAATGGCTGCATTTTAACTGCGTGGTTGTCACGGTATTATCTAAGGGTCTGCGTCCGTGACAAGGGGAACAGGCCCGAAAGAAAAAAAACGAGAAAAAAGAGGAAGGAAAGGAAAAAAAATTGCCGGCGGTAAGGGCCAGCCCCCGGGCGGTCCGGTGGCTAAAGCGGCAGAGAAGCCGCGGAGCCGCAACCTGGGAAGACAAAGGGAAAAGAGGGAAAAAGAAAAAAAACAAAAAACAGCGGCACCAATCTGAGGAGGAACAACCAACTTTACTAAATATATCAAAATGAGGCTAGTAGAATTATATTAGAGAGTTTACAGGCTGAAAATCTTACACAGTAAACTGCAGGAGGACCACGTGCTTTCTCCGCCGGGCAGGAAGGAACAAACCCCGCGTCCCCCACGCGGCTTCACCACCCCCTCCCCTAACGCAAAAACCCCTGGGGAGTGCACCTCCTCCCCTCCCCCTCAGAGGGCCACACCAAAAAAGGTAGTTTGCAGTAATCAGGGAATTAACTCTTTAACTGCCCGTACCTTACATGATGTAATGATGTGGAATACCGACAACAAAAAATCACAAAACCATAACAATGGTGCAAGGAGAGACTCCTGCACACAGATTTCTCAACGTTTCGCCATTTTAAAATTTAATTACAGCTTGAAGAAGAGAACATGGTTAGCATATATTCAGAGCTCAGGGCTCTGAAACTCACTTCCATCCACAGATAGAAGCCACCGGAAAAAGAAAAAAAAATCTTTGTTTTCCCATCAGTGATTTACTCAGCTTAATTTTGCTTGTTGTGCATTGCAAAAATCAATGCTTACCTAAAGAGCAGCCTGTTGAGCAATACGCTCCATGGCTCTGTTGCTACCGAAGCCGAGCTGGACAATACACTCAGGAATACCCTATGCCTGCTCCTCTCCTCAGGTTCTGCTCCATTCCACCCCCAGGACAACTCCACTTTGCAGGAAGGCAACCACAGAGCACACCCATCACAGAGCAGAGGAGATCACAACAAACACAACCACTGGACACTAACTTCCAGCTCTGCTTTTAGCAGTTTGTTTCTCTACCTTCCAGAACAGGATTTCGAGTCTTTAACCACGAGTATTCATTCTGTGCTAAGGACGCACACCCACAGAGCTGCCTATTCTGTGCCACCCTTTGCATAGCTCAGACTTTTCTTTCAGAGTCCACAAGTTTCTCATCAGAACATTTGCTTCAAAACCCAGAGGATCTCAAGTGATCAGCCAGCATTAAACCAGCAGACCTACTTGAAGAGAAATATCTAAATATCCATTATTCCTTTTTCTCTTTACATGAAAAGAGCAATATACCATACAGCCAACCAAAGACATTATACTTTCCTGCAGCCTCAGCAGGTGAGGAGCCACTTGTACCGTCACAGCCCACATCTGCACAGATTGCCAGCAGGTACTTTCCTCCCTTTTGCATTTAAAGAGAGTAAGTTCAAGTCAGCCTGTTGCCCTAGCTTATAGTATACAAAATAGTTGTGTAAAGGAGCTGTTCTGTTGAACCAGTGCCATCCCTGCATACATCACCTTGGGCAAAGAGCACACAGAGACAAGGTGCTTGCTTCCCTGTGGAAGATGCGTATATGCATTTGCATGTATGTGCAGATATTTAACAGCAGCAGAGTTCCCATTTTTCACAAAAGCCCCATTAATCAATACACCCAGACTGTTCTATTCCTCCTCCAAGTACGTGCTCCACTGAGCTCCCATTGCTCATGGAGCTCAGCAGCAGGGAGGACAGCTTGCTCTGGTGTTGGATGCAAAGAGTGCTTTCCATCACAGCAAGGAGGTGCCTCCCCCGCCCGATCCCCTATGTGCTGAAAGGTTCATTTATTCAGGAACCAACTACAGTGGTACTCCAGCTTACCTGGGAAGGCTTCCCATTCACCACAGGCGAGTGGAGTTCTCAAGACATGAATGTCTGTTTTATGAACATCTGCACTCCATGAATGCTCAGAGTAAGATGCGTATAAATGCAAGGATTGTGCACATGGCAATGCATTATATCTCCAAGCAAAGAAATATTCGATCCAAGATGGCAGAAAAGCCTAAACCAGTACCAGTCAGAGATCTAGTCACATTGTCTCCTAAAACTCAGACACACCCCTAGCTAGTCCCTTCCTTTGGCATCACCATCCAGCTCCCTCCAGTGCACTCTTTCAACACAAAACATAGAACACCTCAGAACTCTTCTATTCCAGGTGTAAAACAGTCGCCAACTGAAAGATGGAGCATATAAGTACCACAGATCCCTAACAGCCAGTCAGAACTCATGGCTCCAGCATCTTCAGCTTCCTCACCGTGAGTCTGCGTAGAACCCCCCAAAACAGCATCCTATGGACTACCTCACAACCTTTGTTGAGATTCTGGTGAGACAGTAGAAATCTAGATTTTGGGGAGAAGGGAAAGAGGGAATGAAGGCAAATCCTCTCCCCAGCACAGACAACACAGGTCAGCAGCTTTTCTGAGCTCTTTTTTCCAGGGCGAGATGACAAAACTTTAGAAAACAGCAGTTGCCTTTGGGTACATGTGAAACGATCTGCTCGACTTTGTGCCATGCTTCAGATCACACAGAAAATGCAAAATGCATAGCAGAGGCAGCACGCCTACAGGTGAGGGCAGATTCATGAATTGCTATTACAAAAAACCACAGATATACAAGGGTCAGCAGTGGAGAAAACAGACATTTTACTCAGGTTTCCTTTATTATTGTTTTGATGTCAATGACAAATTAAAAGTCACTACAAAGATGCCAAGTGCATCTTCATAATCATCGAGCGTCTCAGAGATTCACCACCACTGGTACCTGTTGCCATAGTACAGCTCAAATCCATAAGCAAAGGACACATATGCAAGCCCAAATAATGCCAATACCTTTTCATTATGCACATAGGAAAGTTTCTCCCATCTCCAGATGAAAATCCCAGTATTCTGGACTCTTGTTAGCCCAGCTCCAATCTCCCTTTGAAGGCCAAGACACAAAATCAGTAGGAAATTGTGTCCTCATTATTGCAGCAGCTCATTTGGTACTAAAGAAATAAAGTTCTAAGCATTTCCTTGAATTTTTAATACATCCTTTACTATTGTTGTATTACACAAGTAAGCTTAAGCCTCCTTTCATTTTGCAAAATTTTAGATCTTAGTAGATAAAATAGATGATCAAATGCACCCCCCCAAACCTTCAGACTGTTAAGCACACCATACTTTCTTGCCTCTTTTCACTGGAGGCTGTATGTTCCTGCATGCAGATTTTGGATGGTTTGGGATGGAAGGAGGTCACTTCGGATGGCAGCACAGTGTTGGGAGCTCACTCTGCATGGATCAGCAGCAGCAGTGTGCTGAATACTTCATCATACACTTACCAGAAAAGTGAAACAAAAAAAAAATAGTAATACCTTTACTTCCCAGCCAGCCCACCTGTAACAGTTTCATGACTTGAAGCTCCTACACATTTCAACAGACAGCCCAGTGAGGTCCAGGTACTGCCTTCCTTTTGCACCAGCTCCTGCTTACAGATCTGACAGGTAAACGTGCAATTAGGAGAAAGGCCCACACATGGAAACTCATTGCACTGTCCCTCACCCTGATCCCCCGGTGGGTATTAGTGCATCAGACAAAGCTGCATACTTGGAGAAATGGCCCAGCTCCGAGTGAGGAATGTGTCAGATCGCTGAAGCAGCAACTCTACAAAACAGCTGAAGCCATGCTTAAAACAAGTAATGGCTCTCTAGCCAAAAGTTCTGGGTTAAATAATGGGGTAAACTAAGCATGAGAACCAAGTATTTTTTAGTGCCTGCAACTCAATCCTTTGGCACTGGCTGTTTGTTTCATCAGGTACTGTAATACCAAAAGCTTTAATATTTCTAGCAGAAGCTGAAATTTTTCCATAGATGCTGACCTAAGTAAAGGAAGAGCACTGAGGGTGAAAAATATTCAAGTTGCCAGGTGAACTTTCTTCAGCTTGTTTGATCCAATTACTTACAGTTTGCATGAAAACATAATTCTACTGTTGGGTGTTTGAGTGCATGAGTTTTTCTGTTGTTTAGACCCAAACCAGTTGTGTAAGAACCATCTCAGAACCTCTAGTTCCCAGGAGCTTGCTCCTTGACACAGTGCCAGTAGATTTTAGGCTACTCCTGGACATGAACCCATCCAGCATTTTGCTTAACTTGCGCTGGTGCTTCAGCTGTGCTACATTCAGCATGATTAAGAAATCATAAAACATCTTTGCTAGGCAGTAACCTATCAGCAATGCTGCATTTCCAGGTCAACAATGTGGGGTAACTTCTTTCTTACAGCCTTATGATTTTAAAGCATCTTTAAATTATTTAGAGACCGTAAGATGATGTCTCACAGCTGTAGAGTTGACGAGGTAAAGCATTTCAGCATTTAAGAACCATCAGGTTGATTTTATGAAGCAGCATCATTTTCACAGTAGCCTCAATATCTCTGCTCCATGAGCTACTTCTGCTTGCATGAGTGCATGCAGAAAAAAACAAACTAGTAAGTAAAAATAATCAAAGCAGGAACTGAGCTGAATTCCTCTTGCTTCAAATGACAATTTGAATTCTCACATCTTTCAAGAACAAAAAAAAAAGCCCACTTTGCTAGAATGATCGTGTACTGAGCTCAGTGAGATTCCTCCAAGCTCCTCAGAAAGTAAAGTCACTGTGTGAGAAAGGACTATCCGAATGATCATCTGCACCTGCTCACAACTCAAGAGCCTACCCACCTCCTTCTTCTCTCCTCATCCCTTAGTCAAAACTATTTCCAAAGGGATCTGAGTACCAGCAAGCTGCCTTTCTAATCAAAGAACAGTAAGAATGGAAGAACTGAGCATGGAAATGCAGGTTGAATGATGCATTTGGACAGCACCATCCATTTAGTCTTAAGTGCATGCACATCTGGCCCCATACTGCTGCAGTATTCATAGACCAATCATTTATTCAATCTGAACTGCCACGTCGACCAACAGCAACAGCCCTTTGCTTTCTGAATGACTGGAAAAAGAGACGGGGCTTTACTTCCATAGCAATGACATCCCAAGTGGCATCATCCTCAGCAGCTGCAGCACCTCATTCCAGAAAGGCATAATTCCTGATCTCAGAACTACCCCATGCCACTGCAGCTTACAGCCTAAAGTCTGAAAACTGTACTCAGCTCTGACTTGGATTTGCAGTAGGAAATCAGGCTGAGCTCAGCTGCTCCTGCAGCAAAGCTGAGCACGCAGCTAGAACACCAATCTGTGTCCCACAAGCAGCAGGCATCACCACCACTCGGCAGTCAGAGCCTTTCCACTGCAGGCCCAGCTCTCCGCAAAAAGCACGAGCTGCTGGGGAATGGTTTCATTCACCTTCCTGTTCCACCTAACTGCACTGTGCAGAAGCACAGGAAAGCAGGAGCCCCACTCTATTCAGAAACACAGTAGTTGCACTGGCAATGCACGTTGCTGCCAAGAGAACGGCTCAACAAAGGTGGAGAAGCAATCACTTCTCTGCCCTTTGATTTCAGTTTCTTGAAACATACATACCACCCAAAACCAGCTTTAGGGAAATCCCACACTCCAGCAATCTGATTTTACATGGAGTGCTTACAGAAAACTGCTTAGCTATTTCTGCTGCTATCACGACAGTGGGACTTGGGGCTGGAGGAACCATAAGCATTACTCTGAGAAGATGGAAGAGGCTCTGATATGCTCCATCAGTTGAACACCCAAGTGATATTTCCCATATGAAGAGCTTTAGTCCATATAAAAAACAATTTAAACTTCCCAATAATTCAAGCTAGAAATCAACGAGTGAAAAAATACTTCTGCTATCCCAATATAAAAATCAAGCAGTAGGAGAGAAAGCCAAGCTTCAAGAATACTAAGGGCAAGGCCACCATTTGAGCCGAGATGTTCCTCATTGTCCTCGCAACGGACAGAAATATTCCCACTTGTGTAAATAAGGCCTTAGTCAACAGCACGACAAATCCGTACACAGATAAATGTCACACACTGACGTCAGTGCCAGAACAACCTAATCAAAGTACATTCATGTATTTTTAAACCCTGAAGTGTTTTTTTTAAAGCAAAGTAAACAAAAGAAGTCATTAAAACAAGTCTTACCTCTTCAAAAATTCTACATACCAATAAAACAGGGCTGAAGTATTTAATCCCTCTGGTACTGCAGTCATAAAAGTGAAGCTGTACCCAGCCCTGAAACTAACTGTTCCATCTGATGTGTCACTGCACTAGAAAGCAGAAGATAAGGATTTGGGAAAGTGTTACACATCAGACTGGCACTCACATTTGTATTGGAAATTTACCAGACAGGTTAAAAATAACACAGGGAACATTCGCAGCCATTCTGAAGGTCGCTTTCCACAGAAGTGCTACTTTTATAGTACGAGCTCCTGGCAGCACGTGACCAGCTACTGCTAGTATTTTTGAGCAGAGTGCTTTCTGGGGACAATCAGGTTCCCTTGGCTGAGAACAAAGGTCACAGAGTCCAGTCACAACCAACACGACAGAGCTGCAGCACAGAAATCAAGCCCAACAGCTACCGGATTGACTTGTTTTCTTTTGAAAGTGCTCCTCCTTGTAAATCCCCACTAACTTATATTAAAAAGAAAAAAAGGTCATTTCTCTCTCGTAGGACATTTCTATGCTTTTAAGGTCGGCCTTGCAGTTCCCGATTTCAGTAACAAGAGAGGCATTGCAGAGCAAGAAAAAGAGTTGACACAAATGAGGCAGGAGAGTTGTCCAGTCTTTTGCTCTTGGCACCAGACTCACCAGAGGAGCAGCATTCCACCCAGCATGGAATGAGTGGAGGCAGCACCCTCCCTGTCTAAGTGAGCTGGCTGAACGGCCCCTCCATCCATCCACCAGGATGCTCTCTTACTGGAGACAACAGGAAGCCACTGGCCAAAGAAGTGGAGAGAAAAGACTGCAAATTAATACTGTAAGGCTGAATCTAAATAATCAGATCAGATTCAAATTACAGGAGGAAATATTTTTTTTCCTATTTTCATCCCACGTAGTCTCCCTTCCTGATGCTCACCATGTTCCAAACATGATATGCTCAGTGCAAGTTCAACAGGACAAAGCATTTGAAGTGAGCATTTCAGTGCAGTACTCAGAACTGAAGCGAAGCTACATCATAGGCTCTTAGCAAGCCAGGCACAGCATTCATCACCAAGGCTTGTTGATTGCTGCTTCATGTGGTACCACCCTCATCTTCCAGAGATCATTTGCCACCATCCAGAAACATGTAGAGTGCCAGCCTTCTGCCCAGAAACAAAGCCCATCTTGCATCTGGTTTTGAAGAAATGGGAAGACTCCACTCTTTCATTTTTAAGGGCAGCTCATTCATAAGCCCTAAGAACTTCACTGCACATGAGCTTACATCCCCACGTTAATGGAATCTGCAGAAATCATTACACTGCATTAGCAAAGATTTCAGCAGTAATCATACATAATGAACTCCTTTCCAGGTGCTCTTGTCCACTTTCCATCTCATCCTTGAGAGAAGTGGTGAGGATTGGATGCTATTTGTAGAGGCTGGCAGCAAGAGTTCACATTGATCTCATATCCTTCTGTTTCGCTGTGTTTAAAAAGAAGAAACTTGCTGTTTAAAAGAAGCAAGAATCTTTAATTCACTGCCAGCACTTTCCTCAGCTGGAACAAGCAACTGATTTAAGAGTCTCTTAAAGTTATCTGTGGAACATAGATAAATGAAGATAGAAGCTTCATGAAAGATTTCTGACATATTATTCATTACAGAGAGACAGAAAATAAAGGCCTGCTTGCATCGAAGGTACACTAAGCAGCAGCCACCCAGTAAAAAGCTGTCAATGCAGAGTGAAAAGATTTTGATTTGCAGGAACATGAAAGCTTCATCCATAACAAACTCCACAGCTGCTGGTGAAACAGAGCACCGAGAGGAACTATAAATCAGCAGCATCAAACCCAGACTGCAGAAAGCACCTGGAACACCCAACGCACACACGGCCTTCAAACAGGATCTGCACTTCTAGCCTCCATGGCCTCCCCACACACCAACTCCAACAGCAAAGCAGTGCTGTTGTCCCCTAAGCTTAACCAGGCAGAGCAATGCAGTAGGCAAGAGAATAAATCTTCAGCAACAACAACGAGGTTAAAAAACAAAAGGGAAAAACAGGAGAATTAAATTCAGCTCACACTCTGTATGATCTTATATAATGCCTCAACTTGCGAAGATGCATATGAAGATAGGTGCTTGTTGATTTCTCTCTCAGCCAAGGGTTCGCCTTATTTAATGCAAGACAGCAGAGATAAACCTCCCAGATAAACCATGGGAGGAAGAATCCACTTCCCCAAAAGAAAGGATCAATGATGATCTATTTTCCCTTTTATCCTCCTAGTCACACAATGAATTTGAGACGTTAACCGCAGCTTCCATCTACTCTCCTCCTAGATGTCTCCTCAGCTCAAGAATCCATGGCAAGGTCAGCACCAAACCTGTTTGAGCAGGATTTTCTTACAAAGCTTAATCAGCCATGATAAATAAAGCAGCTTCGTTTTGAATGCTAAATTTAGAGCAAGCCTGCAACTTGACCATATAACCTATACAGCTGGACACAGAGGTGGTGTCCTTGGACTATGCAGTTCCACCCAGCTTGTTTTGAGTTAGAAATACAACAGGCAGCAGAGCTGAAGCAGCACACAGACCTTAATTACATGAAAGAGCATAAGTGCAGAATAACAAAGTCTTTAAGCAAGAATCATGCAGAGAGCACTCAAGTCCCCTGCAGCACTTTCCCAGTCCCCCAACAAATAAAGCTCCACATTCAGGGGGGAAAGGATACCAAGCACACTTACTGTAATACCGGCGGATGAAAAATTGTAATTGCTCTGCCTTGACATCTGGTTTCTATTTTGCTTCCATTATATCAGATTACATAACAAACAGATGATGCACTAGATTCGCAGAGTTCTTCTGCAAGTCTTGTATGGATTTGATGTTTACATTCTTGTTCACAAAAATTTCAGCTACAACACACACGCACAGCCATGTTTGAAGCAGGCAAAGGCACCGAAAGCAAATGAGAAGTTCTCAAAGGCAAAAGTAACACCGATTTTGGGAGGAGAGATGGCTGTTTAAATCCTTATAGAAAAGACTGCATTTCATAATTCAGTTCAGAAAGGTAATCTGCATGTAACAGCCCTCACAGTTGTGCAGATGAAAGTTTATATGAATAAGCCGCAAGGAACACACAAGTTTACACCCAGGTAATTTGCTTACATAACTGTTTCACAAGTTTAATGATGCAAGCAAATTCCACTTTGCCCCATCATGTTACTATTATCTACTGAAAAGCAACTCCGCAGCATGTGCATCACCTCCTTCTCTTATTTCTGGTTTGTGAAGCTTTAGAGATAGATACAGCATGTGTCTACATAGCTATCTATTAACATACATACAGGGTTTTTTTCCCCTAACTGGTACTTCTAAGTAATTTCTGCTGTCATGGTGATTCACAGTCTTAAGAACACACAGTAAATATGTAGCTTTCAAAATCAGACATTTTCTTTGCTGACCTTAGGCACATGGTAAACCTTCTTCTGAGTCAACAGCACATCCTTCCTCTGCATCAATTCAGGAAGCCATACAGCAGCTGTTCTGCAGCTGATTCAGCTGAATACAGGTGATTTTCACATGCCAGTGATGTTTCAGTCTTACTTCACAACACAAACTGTGCAGTGTGCTACATCAGAAGAGATTCGATTTCTTCCCAGAATGTGCTTGCATGTGCTTCCTTTGCCAGCACCGAAAGATGTAACAAAACATTTGCATTCTAGTGTACTGCATTTCAGACACAGGACATAATAATCGAATTACAGAGTTACAGTTATGTATACTACCACCTCTAACGCTTCCAAATCATGCACTCAAATGTAATTTTATTCCCCATCCCCACAGTTATCAGGTAGAATGAATTCTCCCCTCAAATACAACGTAGGGGAATGAAAACACTTATGGCTGCAGCGTTACGTAGCTTGTGATGACCCACAGGGACTGGTAGCCTGTGCTCCTCTGCAGGATGCTCAGGTTTTACCTGGAGCAATCCTGACTCATGCACAAATCCTACATTCACAGCAAATCACATCCACTACATGTTCTCCACAGTTACAATGTGCAGCAAGTGAGACCAACTGCAGATCACCTCCAGCCTTCCCACTCAGCACACAATTCATCCGTTTCACCTTCTTTAAAGTGCATTTTTTGCACATGTTCGTACCATACACAGGCAGAGCATTCGGGCCATCAAAAGCTAACGGTAACAATTGGTCTGTATTTCACTTGGGTTCCCCATTTTGATTCCCAGGTCCTAAGCAGGGCAGTGAATGGGAGACACTGTCAGCCTGCCCAAGTACCAACAAGCTGTATGATGGGACTGGCAGCTTAACTGAAGGCCAACTCCAGCTGGGACATTGTGATTTGGCTGGGAAACGTCTGCCAGGGCTCCCTGCTGATGAGACCTCTCAGAGTAGGAGGCTCATGCCATTTAAGCTGGAGCCAAATATGAAAATAATAAACGCATTCACAGATATCAACCTAATCTTCTCCTGTTTTCAAAGGTCAAGTAATTGGCTTTTCCTCTCATCTTATTCTTCCACAAATCTGTGCATATTTACATTATGTGGTGTGCAGATGCTACAGAAATGCTGGAAGTATTAGTCATGGCAGAAAAGTACAAAAATATTCCATAAGACTGCAGTTTTTAAGAAGTCTATCCCTTAGGTACTACAGGTACCTGCTGCTGGCGCTGGGAAACGTAGCAGGAAAAAGGACATTTTGCTAGTGAAAGAAACACTTCTGGCCATGTCTTAACAGGTTCATCATTAAGCACCATGCAGGTAATTAACAGTATTAATTTTACAACAGAAAGACAAGCAAACTCCACTTCTTACCACCAGGAGCTCTTCCCTTTGAACTTTTTCCCACTGGGTTGTGTTCAGAGAAAGCCGTGGAAGAACAGCATGAAGCAGCAGCTTAGGGCAAGAAAAGGAAAATAAAGAAAAAACCCAACATCTCCTTCCATAACATTTGTTCTGATGATGCTTTACTAAGATATTAAAAGGTATGCTACGGAAGTTCCATGAGAACCAAGCCCAGACAAATCTGCCCCAAGAACATCAGGGACCAGCATGAAGCACTGAGCTGCTCCAGCACACAGCAGCAACACTGCTCTGATGAGACTGCAGGAGAAGGCAGCTTCTCCCCCAGACACAGAGCCGATACATACCTGAGCTAACCCTGCCTCTCTGTAAGCATTAGTAATGTTAGCTCTTCCATTTCACCTGCAGAAGATCTTCACATGTCCATCTACTAAAACACGTCAGGGTTGCACTGCATGCCTAAAACAATTTAGCTGCAATAGCTTTTCTACAGATAGAAGCATTTACAGCGGTCGGCTGCGTAGCTCAAGGTCAGCCTGTCTGCTCAGCAGTTAGGCAACATCTGTAATTGAGGTAAAAACATTTTATTGGCACTAAAAAAGTAAAGCATCAACCAGTGCTCACCGCAGTGTGCCAGTGAGGAAAGCTGCATTTGTGCCAGCCACCATTTTGACTGCAAAGCCCAGAATGGATGCAGCTTTCATGCTAAACTCTCTGGGGGGGAAGTCATTGCATTACAAGAGGGTGACCATCTGATAGCCAAAGGAGAGCCACCTTCACGCTGCAGGGGGATGAACCCACACTGCTTTCACCGGCTGCACTCCTCCTCCAGGGAAACCCCTGATGCACACACAAACTCACAGTGCAGCACCTGAAGTCCCTCCTGATGGGATGCTTCCAGATGGGGAAGGAGCTCAAAGAAGCAGATCATTCCTTAAGCACCCCCTCAGCTGAGAAGGGGAAAGCTGTCAGCTAAGGGATCCTCTTCAAAAACTCAGCACACGGCCATCGTTGTACCAGGTGCCCCAGCACTCTGAGAACAGAGCCAAGAGCTCTGCAGGGAGAGCGACGGGTGCACAAAATGAAGGCTCTCTCCTTCACAGTGTTTTGATTTAAAGCTGTGTGTGGCGATGTGAGAAAAGGGGCTGCGTGGCTCTGGCTCTCTGAGGCCAGAACAAAAACACTGTTTCCTCAGCACTGAGATTTTAAGTGCTTATTCATTCCTCCTTGTCTTCTGTAAGCAAACTACTCCTCCATTCATTACAGACTGGCAGAATGCAAAGGTACAGCACACAAGTCTTTGCTTTTACTATTACAAATGATGCTATTTTTGCCTGTAAGCCTCCAGCGCCACAAATCACACACCCTTCACACACATCACCCCAGCTCCCTCTGCTCAGCTATTGTCTCCCAGAGCTGTGGGTGTTTTCCTCTCATCGCTCTACCTGGGGGGACTTGTGGCAGTCTGCACAGTGCTGCATGCTCATCTATACAGCCACGCAATTAACAAAGAACTCCTGCGACCTGCAAAGCACTGCTGCCTCAGGGCTACTGTTCAATCTGTGCTCAGCCCAGAGCTTTCCTCCTGAACGTCACCTCCTAGCGCAGAAGAACAGAGTGCCACCACCATTCACGGTCAGACACACGAAGCCTCAGCACATGCTGCATTTTCTGCCCTCTCATCTGTTTCCACCAGCAGTAAGTTTTCAGTTCTGCTCAAATGCCAGACAAAACATCTTTAAGCTGCCAGCGTGCTCTCTGCTGGCACAGCCAAGGGCGCTCTGCAAAGGTCAGTGGTTTGAAAAATCTGTGCAGCATATCAGAAAGCCTTCTGAGCATGCGATGCTTGGAATGAGAGACTGATCCATAATTAGATGTTTCAGGGTTTGTTATCCTGGAAAGAGGTCTGCAGTGGCACTTCATGAGTCCAAGACCGGGAAAAAAACCCACACGGAAGTTTATTTTCTCAGCGTCTAAAAAAGGATTAAGCTGAAACCAAAACACGGAGACCAGCACTGATGTACACAGCAGGCTCTCACTAGCAGGGGCAGGGCTGCCTGCTTTAGAGCCTCGTAGCTCTCATACCCATGAACACATTGGAACCATGAGCTGGGTGAGGCAGGAGCCCCATGTCAGTCATTCTCTTACTACAGGAGGAGAAGCAGCTGGCAGCAGGGCCATTGCTGAGCAAGTCCATCAGGCTGCTAGCTTCAATTTGGCTGAAACACCCCAGGCAGGCTGTGTACCCTTCCTTGCAGCATCCCTGCGCACAAGGCTATCTTCCACCCAGTTACTCAGCAGAATTAATATCTTGGAAGTGGCGGAGCAATAAATAAAGGCGATCTAAGCTGATAAATACCTTAAAGTTTACCAATATAAAAAACATAATAACTGACCAGAATGCCAACAACAACTAACAAGCATGACAAAAGCATTCAAGCTAGCAGGCACAATGAAAATGCATGGAGGAACAAAGAAAAATACATTAAAAAAGTAAATGGCGAGCATTATGCCTCCTTCAAAATAAAAGCCTTGTCTTGCAGACAACAGTTTATAAACACTATACGTGCCTTTTTTGTGTGAAGTACTTCCACTTTAAGGTGTTCAAAAAACAGACAGTACAGTTCAAAAGAAACAGGCTCACATTCCATTCGTTTCATTTAAGAGAAAAAAGCTTCTAGCACAGCAAGAGTCATCTTTCAACACAACTGCATCTTATCCTTTTCCTTGCTAAAGCCACCTATGCACATGCATCTCCATTTACTATACGTATAATTTCTTTCTGCATAAAAGCACACTTTCTGTAGAGAGATCTGCAGCCTTCGGGTGGTCAGCACTCAAGGTGAAGCACCACAATCTTTTTTTTCTGGTTCACCTGCTCCTGGTTCACCTTCCCCAGGAGGAGGGCATTTCCCACAGCTGGAGGAACCCAGCTCATACCATCGATAGCTTCTGAAGGAACACTCTCCAACAAGCTTCTCATGAAGACTGGAAGCAGCTTCAGCAGAACAACAGTAAAATATATGCCAAAATAAGCAAGAATTAAGGGATATTTTAGTCCATCAGAAGCCATTTCACTGGTCATTCCAGGAGGAGGATGCTAGTATGGCTTGAGAACAAACACAGAGACCCCTCCCCCTGCTCCTTTCACAGCCAACACATGGGCTCCTTACAGCCCACCCCTGATCAGGAGCTGCTGAAGAGCTGAAGGGCATTGCAGCCTTCATGGGACATCAAGGCAGATGGGGTCTGCCTGTAAAGGAAAGCAGCTACTCTACCTTTGGCACCAACACATAGAGCCAACTCCTTGCTAACCAGCTGGTATGCAGTGGCTGCACTGTGAACATATCCAATTTCAACTTGCTTATCCAGTCTCAGTCTTATCAAGACTGACACTTGCCTAGATTACATCTAGCTGTCCAAAACCAAAAATCTACTAAAATACTGTTAGAAGCATCCTGCTACACTCTCTACATGTGGGGATGCAACTGCAGGCAGTATCAGTGCTCCAGGAATGAGCACCAGTGAAGCTGGTACTACAGCAGCTGCTCTGGAGGGCAACAACATGTGAGAAGTCACCTCTCGGGAATTTAGGTGTGAGTGAAGTCAGAGAGAAAACTCAGCATGTAATATCCAGCTCTAGGCACCTTCCCTATTCTAAAGGGGATGCAAAAAGCTCCTAGAGCAAGCACTCTTCTTCAGGGAGGGAAACAACCGCTCCATCTCCCTACCTGATTAAGGCTCGTATTCAACTCCAGCTCTTCCGTGATCAGTTTCCAGGGAAAAAGAAAAGCAAAGCACACCTAGGAAGCGCACACGCAGCTTTACTCAGCAGCTAGGAAGTTTATGCTCTCTTCATTATGAACCACCCAGCATTGCTTACCATGCTCACAACACCATGCTGATGATCAGCTCACTTCCAGGCAAGCCAGCCATCTGAGCCAGGGAAGGTGAGCAGGTGCTTGATGAGCCAGGTCAAGATCAGGCTCCCACACCTTCATCATCACACAGACAAGCACAGCCCAGAGACAAACACAGCCCTAAGAAACAGACCTCACCAGTCCAGACTGGAGGAGATCAGCCAGAGATGAGCGGCCACAACACAACACAAAGCATGCTAGCAAACAGGAGCTGATCTGCACCCACTGGGAATTACAGAATCACTCAGTTTGGAAAAGACCTCTAAGATCCCCAAGTCCAGCCCCAACCCACCCAACCATGCCCACTGACCACGTCCCTCAGTGCCACATCTCCATGGTTCATGAACACCTCCAGGGACAGTGACCCCACCACTCCCTGGGCAGCCTGTGCCACCGTCTCACTGCTCTTTCTAAGAAACTGATCCTAAAATCCAACCTGAAGCCGGTATTTTAACCAAAAATAAGGCCCCACACTCCACACGCACACAAAATCCTTGACAACTTAAAGATTTAGCAACCAAAGGAGAGTTAAGATAGATATACACACACAAAAATATATGCACACTTGAACACACATAACCCTCCATTCCTGAGCCAACTAAAACCAGCCTTGTTGCTGTCTAACAGCATCATACACACTCCTGAACAGCCGAGATCCTCCAATTCAGGCTCACTAGGAGAACAGCACAGAAGCATAACCAATACCCAGCTGACTTTACAATGAGGGAATGACAAGCACACACCGTCTGCGCACCAACACAAGTAAGGGCAAGATGCTGCTAAGCCGGCCACAGCATCCCAACACCCACAGGTTCATCCTGCAGTATCACTGTGAGGCTTCTCCAGCACCACCAGGCATGTCTCAGGTGTAGGAACAAAATGATACCATATTGAAAAAATCATTTTCATTTTCAAAGCTCACGGTGTAACAGGAAAAAGGGGAGAACTATTCTTTGCACAGATTATGCATTAAACTTGACCAAAACACATAAACATCCTTGTGAATGTCAGCTTACAGCTAAAGAGGGGAGGAAGAAGGGAAAGTGGAGACATCTGCCCCCAAACTTGACACAAGATAAAGGATCTTGTACTAAACAAGTACAGGGCTTGTCAAATCCCTGCTTCGGGCTGAGAACAAGGCTGATGCATGCCTGCAGTACAGCTTGTTATTTTAAAGGACAGAAATAACTTCTCAGAAAGTTAAATAGGAAACTTCTTGCTAGCAGCCGGTTTCTCCAGATTGGTGAAATAACATCTACAGCTTTTGTGCAGAAGTGGCATTTCTAAGAATCTTCCTCCACCCCCTCCACCAGCAGGTTTTGTTTTTATTTAGATACAGATTAAGAGAATGAGAAAAAAATAAATACATTAAACTTTAAGAACATTCTTGATATTTCTCTGCCATTTGTGCCATCGAGTATGCACAAATATGCTGGTCTCCTGGGTGCCAAACCTACCGGTAGGGCGGCTCTGAGGCATTGGTAAGTGATCCCAGCAGGAGGAAGAAACTTCCAGAAAGACTGAACAGAATTTTTTTGTTTTGTAAAATCACTGCATTCTTTAAGGAGAAGCTGCTGTAGTCTCAGAAAGCCGGTGGCTTCTATCCCAGCCTGATTCACACTGACAAACAGCTGCACACGCATCAATTCAGGCTCTTCAGGAGCTCCCTCATGTCCCTCCCCAACAATCCCAGCATAGAAAGATGCCTCTGTCTGAAGAGTCAGACTGTGACTACTCTGGGATAGGGGAAAAGCATTTCTTTCTAAGCCCTTCATTTACACCATTTCTTTAATGTGCCTCAATCAACAGGATATTTCAGTCGCCAATGCTTTAAGTTTTCAAACGTCTCACCATTTCATCTTGCTCCTTTTCTGCCTTCCAGAGAGTTGGAAGAAACATTATCAGGGAATTTTCTTTCTCTGCCACTGCTGCACTAACGCAGAGCTACAGACATCCACAAGCTGCACGCTGCATCCTCCTGCCACTGCCACAGCTCATCACAGGGTGCACAGCAACGTGTGCACTGCGTGCAGCACACGCTGGTTATGAGCAGTAGGCATTTTACTTCACGCGGAGAGGGAAAAAAAAGCTTTGTATTGCTCTTTCCAACAGCACACTGGGAAAGCAGCACCAGTTTTACCATTCAGTTGAACTTAAACAGATAAACAAAACAAAAAAACAATAGCAGTGTCTGGAGTATTTGAAATATGTTGTCATTCTTGCAGTAAAATTCTAGTCTTCATGCTCCCAGCTAATAAACAAACACAGTCTTTACAATTCCTGAAAATTAAGCTCTACCTCACCTTTAAAAACTGCAAAGTTATTTACCAGGTTTCCTCCCATCCATTTCCTGAAGCACTCAGCACCTGATGTGCACAGAGAGCTGTTCAAGCAAACTGCTCTGGAGAAAGTTTATTTCATCTGATTGCTAGAACCCTCTAAAGATTAAGTAACTGTTACCCAATTACTTTGAGCAATTATCCCCAAAACATCCCATTCTTCCGCATAATAGCATCCACATTCACCTTGACAAAGGGGAACAGCACACACACATTTTGCTAGTAACTAACAGTCTCTCGTTAAGATATATTAAATCTATATATATTGTATTAAAACTAAAATACAACTCCAGGAACTTAAAAAGAAAGAAGAGCAGAGAGAGGAGAGAGGCCAGTTTGTAACCTGACATGCAGCAGCTTTGCTATCCCAGCAGGAACATACATCCCACAGCACTGTTGGACCTGATCACTCTGCAGCTGCAGAGTTAGCAACCTCTGGCCTACTTTCAGGCACATTAGAGTCCAACTGTATTTATGCTGACAGAGACAAGCAAAGGTTGTGACGACTTATTGACGCAAGAGCTATTTGGCACTCTGTGCCAAAAATTAATCAGTGGAGGAGGAGGAACTCTCTTTAAGCACCCAGTTAGAAAGTGATTTGGTGAACTGCTTACAAAACAAGCTGATGTCTTGCATGACAAACACTGAGAGAAGTCAGGAGCGCAGCTCTCACACAGCAGCTTCAGTTTAAGACAGAACTCACTGACCAGACGGAAACATTGCACACACCCTTGACATGTAAAAAGAAAAAAGTGTTTTTGATCCTTCAGCAATACAAGCTGGTGCTATGTTTAGATCACCACATCTCAAATACATTCTGGGTGACAATTATTGAAGTATACCGACCCTGCAAGGCAGTGGCTGGTCCTACCTGCTGCAACTCTGGGTGCTAAGGAAGAAAACAAAAGAGTCCAGCGATCCATTTAAAACAGCTACTGCACAGAGACAGATTTTAAAGGAAAAAAGTCAGAATCCCGAAGGCAGACTCAAGGAGTAGCATCACCCCTACCTGCCAAGAAGCCTTCACGATAAACCTGTCAGGAGCTACCAGGCCTTCCACCTGCTGGAAAGAAAAAACATCTAATGCTAATCAGATACTTGCTGTCAGCAGGGAACAGATTTCCTCAGCCCTCCTCCTCTGTTTGTTAAGCTGCAAGGATTGCATGCTTTCTCCCAGCAAAGGCTGCGTGAGATCAAGGCTCAGAATAAAGCGTTCAGAATTTTCACATTTTCTCCCGAAGTGACAAGTCAAAGAGTCAAGACTTGGATGGACTACAAGGGTCTGGTCTGTATGCGTCGGGCTTTCTGCTGTTCTGGGTTATTTTTTGACCACCAAAGAGAAGGAATATCAGCTTGGTCTAGTTCAGGCTTTTATCTCTCTCCACAAGAGCAGCTCAGGCACTTTACAGAAAAGAAATATGCTACTGTGAGAGAAAAAAGTTTCAAAATAAGATGCTTCTTTTTATAGCCAGTGTAAAATAAGGCTACAGTTAAAGAAGGGAAACAAGTCTGTTTAACTAAAAGCACAAGTTTTAAACACTGAAACAGAATAAAAATCCATCTCAATCTTTATGCTTTTCTAGCTTAAGCTAGAGCTTAAGCTGTAAGGTTACTGAGCTGTAAGGTTTCTCTGCTTGAAGAATTTTCAATTGATCAAAATAATGGAACCAACTTTACAGTAGTTTAATAATAATAAATCCACAGTTCTCTCTTTGCTCAGCAAATAAGGCAACTGAGTGTGGCACCACCCATCGACACTGGGCAGCATCCAGCCTGACTAGCTGGATGTCGGAGTGACTACATACACAAATACCTGCATTGATCCTGGTCTATTGATCAGAAGGTGAAACCTGAGAGCAATGAGTCATTACACAGTAGTCCATAGACAGCAACAACTTAAAAAAATAAGAAATAATAAAAAAACAATCAGCATACTTAATTCAGTGAGTGAAGTGCCTGGAGAGGCACTAAGCCCCGCAGCCCCCAGATCTTGCTAGCTCGCAAAACCTGATGGGGTTGCATGACTCTAGCAGCAGCCTTTTGGGACAAAATGGTTTACCTGAAGCCAAGACTAGCGGGTCAAAGCACACTGGCTACACCTTACTCCTATTACAATTTTCCCTGTAAAGCTATTTATGTGGTTTGGCAGCATAAGAGCTACAAACAGAATGAGTACACAGATTCTTGAATAGCGAAAGGGTCAGGACTGATTTTTTTTTTTCTTTTTTAAATGTTTCTTTGAATTCATCTGTCATTCCTCCAACATCCTGATCCCAGCCCTACCACAGAGTGCAGCTGCAGCACAGCCAGATTTTCCACAAATTCTCTCCACTGCAAACAACTGCATCTTGCCCATGTTTATAAGTACCTAGGGAAGGAGTAGGTGGCACTGGCAAAATCCTACTTGCTCGTATGTCCAGATGCCACCACTCCACTTTTCATTCAGCAAAAGGATGCAAATCCCCAGAGGCATCAATTTTCAGCCATACAAGCTCTGAAGCAGTACCCACACTCGCCATTCACTGTGGAGGGAAACAACACAGCACTCCTCACACATGAAGGTCCAACTGTGCTATTCCCTGAAAATGCTAAAGTAACTGAACAGATGACAGAAGCAGAAGAAGGACTGAGAAATTCAAATTTACCACTCCCAATCCCATCCCCAAAAAGATCCCAAGCGGTGTATTAAAGCTGTTCGTAGAATCATAGAATGGCTTGGGTTGGAAGGAACCTCAAGGATCATCAAGTTTCAAACCCCCAGACAGAGGCAGGGCCACCAACCTCCAGATCTGGTACTAGACCAGGTTGCCCAGGGCCCCATCCAATCTGGTCTTGAGCATTTCCAGGGATGGAGCATCCACAGCCTCTCTGGGCAGTCTGTTCTTCCCCTCTTCCAGGTCCTCACAAGTAGAAGTGATCAGGATTCTGGTCTCCTCAGACTTCTGGACCAACCATGCATGCTCACCCTTGTAGAATGCACAGGGACCTCAGAATTCAGGCTCACAGGACTGTTCTGCTGTGGCTGTTACAAAGGTAAGCAGGCCAGATGCAAACACAGGAAAGCTTCACCCTCGTCTGCAGACACCCTGTCAAAGCCTGTGCTGTTGGGTCATAGGGAGGACCGCTGATGCCATGTTCAGCACAGGGCAAAGAACCCCACATGTGCTTCTGGTAACACTCAAAAATGGGTGCCACCAGTGGCACACTCAGGCTTAGCTGCTCCAGGGACACTGGCTGAGAGGCAAGCAGGGCAAAGCCTTCCCAGGCAGGAGGCCACGTTGTGCCACTCCTCCACAAAGGCGATGGCAGCCAAGCTGCCCTCTTTTCCCTCCTGCACTTCAGCAATTCCTTGGGGGACAGAATAGCTTAGCAGTAGCCTATAAACAGGTTTAGCAGACAAACTTGTCCACCTGATTGCATTAACTAACTAATATTCCCAATTACTGTCCTCATACATGGATTCTCACTGTGGGCTGGCAGAGGCGTGGGTGACAAGTCAGAGACTGTAGCTATGGTATGAAGTTCATAAACAGCAACATTTGCCTTCCAGTGTATTGCTGGTTGCAGCCCGATTGTGAAGGGCTTTTCCAGACTACCTGGTTTTTAAGCAATAAAAATTAAGTTTGAATCATGCTTGAAATTCAGGACAAATACCCAACTTTTGTTGTTGTTTGAAAGAAGACATTAAGTAATTTTAATCTAGTTCAGTTTGAAATAGATTGCAAGCCAACAGTAACATCATTTTTTTTTCTTTAACAAAAAAAGCCTTTATGAATGTTTTCCTGCAGGTAATTCAGATTTCAATAGCTGCAAAGTTTAATATCATCTTCAGCCTTTTGAATGGTTGAAAACCTGCTTCAACATTTCAGAACTTCAATCTAGCAGGTATCATTTAGCCAAACCATGACAGCATTTCTCAAAGTGAACACCAGAAGCCCATCAAGTATTTTAAAGCAAGTAAGAGCACTGCAGGTGAAGCATCCGATATACTAAATTTTAGCTTTCTTGGGGGAATAATTAATTCCATACACCATTTCTCACTGATTATGGCGCTAAAGATATCAGTGGAGATTCACTTGCCTCTTTTCTTTTTGCATAGTCACTGCAGCTGTAGCCCTTGCACAGCCAGTACACCCATGGACAAGGAGAAAAATAAAGCAACTACTGAAGTTCAAGGAAAAAAATTAAAAAATAAAAATAAAACAAATAGAAGAAACAACAGAAGCCTTTTTTGAGTCACAGCCTAAATAGATATGAACAGAGAGTACAGGGATACTCATGAAATATTGCAGCCCAGGGTGAAAAAGAGACTTGTCAAGCCTTTACTGAAGAATGGGAGAATTAACTCATCCACAATTTCTCCTTCACTGAATCTGGTACTCCCTGTTCAATCACTCTTGGCTATAATGTCAGCTTCTGTTAGATATAAGAGATACAAAACAACAATACGAAATCCTAAAAACAACAGTAAAAGAAGCATCAGTGCAATTTTTTTGCCATCTTTCTCCCTCCCAACCAATATAAAAATCTTCTAAAAGAAATCAAAAAACCTCAAAGCTTTTGACCAAGAGCTCTCAAAAAGCAAGACAACTTTTTTTCTTTTCAAATGGAGGCAAACAATGCCTACTAAAGCCCAGGTAATCAGATGGCCAAACTCTTATTCTTAAAGGATGAGAAATGCCACGTATGGCTGACATCCATCTGAGAAAAAGTGGATTTTCTGCCTCTGCTCTTGAATCAACGTCAGAGTTAGAGGAATGACTGAAACACTCCTTTAAGATCAGCACTGTCCTAATTGATCTGACCACAGCAATAGCAAACAAGCCTCATCAATGTGAAAGACTGGCCCTAAAGAAGGCAAACTGAATAATTTAAAATAAATACTGAGAATATACTCCTTACAGTCCAGTAACAAATTTAATTTCAAGGAAGCATACATGGGAAGATACAGGTCAAACTAAAGCTGACCAGAGATGAATACCAAAAATGCAGTAAGAACATGGAAAAAGGTCTTTTTACTTTCCTAGTAAGATACAGGGGCCCAAGGACTATCTTAAACATTATCATCTGACTTCAAAAGTGTAACTTTTTTTTCCACCCTTTTCCTATTCTACATCTCATCAAAATAATCTGGTTATCTCCCTCTCACCATAAGTACCTGCTTCTCATCTTTATACTGCAGGCTACATCACAGGCTAAAAAAACTACTTTAGAATTCTTCAAAAGCCTGCTTTAAAGTGCAAGAACTGCATTTAAAGAAAAAAATAGAAGCAAGATGAACGTACTTAGCAGGGACACTGACCTAGAAGGAACTTCAGCTTGAACCTCAAGTTGAAGCACAGAAAATTTTTCTCTTTTGAGGGTACAGTAAAAACCTCATACAGAAAGTCTCCGCTGTTTGATGCTCCAGAAAGTAAAAACTTCACAGGTTCCATGGTAGCAGTCTTAACTTGCATTGTCCTCACAATGATACTGTTCCTGTTAGAGGAAATCCAGGATGTGCTCAGCTTACGCACCCGTAAGGATCTGAATACAGGTGGAATATGCATTCAGTCAAAGAAAGAAAAGTAAATGCGCAGTCTCGGTCTTGCAAACGTCTTTTAACCAAAGCTTTTTTGCACAGGCTGGTATCACCTTACTGAGAAGAACCACCTCTGAGGATCAAGCACACGTTGCTTGGATCACAGAACTCCTCGTGAGCCATAACAGAACTCATATCGCTGTCCCTGTGAGCTCCCACCATTCTGCAGCCATCACAGCAACCAAATGATCAACAGAACTTTTGCTTCACAATTTGGTGAAATAAAGATTTTTCTCCAAGTTGCATTATGTATGACAGTATACCACAACGCTTTTCACATGAATGACAACCAAACCCAGAGAGACACATTCTAAGAATTGTGAAGCAGCCATTTCTTTTGCATAATGAGAAGTCTAATCTTCCACTGGTATGCCTTTCAAATTTTCTTCCAGAGCTGACAACTTTACTGTAACAGGAGATTTTGCAGAACACCTCCTACCTCCACTCACTGTCAAAATAACATGCAGTCCTTATAAAGCAACTTCCCCATATGTTGTAGTTTAAGATACGTGCCAAAGCCTTTTCTTGGGCTGATAGAATATCAACAGTATGGCTACCACAATTAGCCCCTTCTGAAAAGCAACCTAGGGTACTCAACCCAGGCAACAGGAAGATTCCCTTAACACACATTTTCTCAATAATGCATTTAGAGAAGAAAACACTGACAAGTAGAAAAATAAGAGGATTCAAGATGCCAGCTTTGACCAAGACTGACCAAAAGATCTCAAACAAATGCAGGGAGAAAAGTTAGTTGTAAGTCTGAAGCAGGGATAGCTTCAAAGCAAGGTTCTCACTGTTTCTACTTATCACCCTCATGGCCACGCTGCCATACATCTTATTTTATCCCACATGGAACAGAAGCAACTAGTACTTCTTACTGGCAGATCTTGCTGCTGAGTTTATTTCTCAACCGACCTCGAGGTCTCCTCCACACCGGGGGCATCAGGTTCCTCAGGGCAACAGCTTCAAGGCACAGCAATGCCTGCTCTTGCCACTGAGTTCTTGCTCCTCAAGCTCAACACTTAGCACACCGCAGTAAGGGACAGCTGGCAGAGTCCTGTCAAAGCAGCCCCTGACACCTCGGCTGGGCCTGCCCACCAGCTGAATGCTTCCATCCAAACAGCTCCTAGAGAGGCCTACACTCAGCAGTGGGGGAAGAGAGCATCCTAGAAATCCTTGCTTTGATGTGTAGAGAAAAGACAGGATGTAAGATAATGAGGTTCTGCCCACACTCACTATCACTAGTGTTCTACTTGTAAACAGAAGCCTGGTTGCCCCATGTAAAATGACTTAGCAGTAACAAACTGGAGCACCAGACAACTAGGGACAAATACAGATATGCCATATCCAAATCATCTTCAGGACAACAGCCACCAAGGATCAATCGTGCCCAAGCCGTGCTGAAGGAAGACTGGAATTTACTCGTATGCTCTTTATGTATATTGGAAGAATGCTCTTGTCCCCAGATAACTTATAGAAGCAGACCGATAACTGCCAGAAAGTAGGTCAGTGTCATTTAAAGCCAGTTTGAAATGCATCTCCACAGAAACTTCTTAATCTTTAAGAAGAGAATGCATAAAATATTTATTTTATGGTGCAAAATGTTTGAAAGACTAACAGGGAAAGCTCTTATGTATAGTGCATGAAATGGCTTTCCATGCCTCATTAAGCCATGGTATGTGAAAGGAGAGTGGCTTCTTACACTTGGCAGATAAAATGCCACACAAAAGTACTTCTCAGTCTAGCAAAATCACAGCACATGACTTGCTAACTCATTTTCCTTGTGTTCTGTGATCATGAAGCTTTCTGCTTTGTCTGGTATCTCCACTCAGCTTTAATGATCATGCCGCAGATTCTTCCATATTAGATAGGCAACTCATTCTTAACTTTCAGTATTCCTAATTATCAAACATTCAGCACTTCAAAATGTAAATAAAATTTGCATCTCTGCAAGAGTAGCTCTAAAGAAAGAATACATCATTTGCATTCAGACTGACTAATTCTTGTAAGATAACATTTCATAAACAAAATGCTTCACTGAGCATGGAGATTTTCAGTTTTTACAAAGGAGAGTGAACTTTAAACAAATACAAATCAGTTGAGTCATTAACTTCAGGCGTCTAGGTTTCTTTAAACTAATCTCTATATATAACTGGTATCGGTAGAGCAATCTTTAGTGATTAAAGAATGAAATTACAGCGAAACTTAAGCCACTGAAAATTTGGTGAGAGAGGCAGAAGGTGACAGCCAGAAATCATTTCAGGTCAATGGGAGGAAAAAAAATAAAGCCCTTACCCACCCCTTACCTGGGCCAACTTGGTTGTGTGCAAGTGGTATCAGCACTAAAGGTTACATAAGGTAAGTCTGAATTGTGGGCAACATAGCAAGTTAAGAAGTGAAACTAAACATGCTTGTCCCTGCACCCCAAGCTTTGTCATAATCCTAAACGTTATCTTAATTTGGCTAATTTTCTTAATTACATTTTGCAGCATCTTGATCTTTTATAGCACAATTTCAGCATTTTTTCAGCTTTGTTCAAGCACCGAAAGAAGCAGCAACTCCTCTGCCAAAGGGCATGCAATGCCTCTGCACTTTGTCGTGATGAGCTCTACAGAGCTTCCTCCTCCTGCCTCCCCAGCCTTCAACTTCAGCCCTGTCCCCTCCCCCTGCCCCCAGCCTGCCCAGCAGTTCCACCCAAAATGATTCACATTCCTGCCCAGGCAACCACAGAGCTTACCAGTACCTGCAGGGATTTGGATGTGGTTCATCAGGAGCAGCTGGTGCTTGTGGCAAGAGGGACCCCAGAAGCAGATTGCTGCTTCCCCTGCTCCTTTAAGTTCCTGGGAGTTGATTATCCCAACCCAGAGCTCAAGTAAGGAACTGCAGAGAGCCTCCGGCCCCAAAATCAGAAATAAAAGGTCATGGTCTTTACCCTACAACTAGGGCTCAACACAGACTGGAACATCCACTGGAAGTTCTTGAGAACTCACTTCCCCTGGGAGGACATCCTTCCTTCTCCAAAGATTATTTCTTATTCTTTTAAGAAAGTTACTCCAAAATTTAACAAAAAAAATGGCAACAATAAGGGAAAAAAAAAGTCATTTTCATTAGACTACCTAATTGTCCATATTTTTTTGTCTCGTTCACAGAGGAACCTTCAGTACGCAGCTTTTTTCGTAAGAGAGCTTTGCAGAGTGGAGACAAAAAACAAGAAAACACTTTCATTCAGCTACACTGCAGCAATTTTATGGTGCTGTTCCTAAAAAAAATCCCATTAGTGATAGGTTTGGAGAAGATTAGAGAAGAAAGCTTGTATCCACTGAAGCAAAATTTAATAGGCTCTTGAGTGAAACCAGAGCATTCCCTTAAACAACGCACATCATTAGTAATAATTATCTGTAGCTGTATAATCAAAATAGCTATCACAACTGACATGAGAAGTCCAGACGTCATCTTTGGCCAGGTTTGAAAATTGTTTCTACCAAATACTATAAAACTGACTCTAAAGAGAAACAAGCAGTAAGAACACCACAGTGTGAGCCAGAGGTAAAAAGCTATCATGACACATTCTAGAATATCCACCCAGCGCTTGGAGATACAGTCATACAAAGCCAACATCTAAAACACCATACTGTAAAAATACTGCAAGATCATTTCCTTTGCTTTTTTTTTTTAATAAGGGTGAACAACTTGCAAAAATTAAGCGATCTCCAGTGAAACAGCTGACGAGAAGAGTCCTTCATTTCAAGGGTTACTGCTAAGATGAGATTTCCTCCCGAACACTGAGGAGTCACAGCTTCAGTTCTCACTGAGCCAACGCATACCCCACTCCAAGCTCTTTTTGTGACAGTGGGCCAAGAAGTTTAGGAACTGTAGCTCAGGAGAATGCATACGTATCCAGAACCACACAGCTGAGCTGCTGCTTCCCTGGGTTTGATGTGACCAGCTAGCCCTTGTGAGAATCACTTGTGAACATGTCTGTTGCAAAAGTCTTAAACTGATTTTTAGCACCAGAAAAACTCCTCTTGCACGGGCAGCTTCTGCTTTCTTTCCTTGGCACTTGTTACATGACTCTCTCATAGATCATCATAGAACTTGGGCAAGAGTAGGAGCACCAAACAAGGGCAATGAAAAAAGGGATGAGCTTGCATTTGAAATAATGGAAAACAAGATAAATCAGCCATGAGAACCAACAGAACAGCCCAGCTATGAATGACATCTCCCTTTCCAGAATATTTGGAGAGACACTCCTCATCATTAGGTTTATTTGCTGGTTCTTAACATAGCTGTGTGCTCAATCTATCCTACTACTGTGAAGGAAAATGGAGAAGGCCATTAGCTCCTCAGCATCTCATATCTGAGGAAGGAACACATTCAAATAAGAACTAGCCACATACTTGAAAAACAGACCTCTAGAAAAAACAGCATTGGAAAAACTGTATCAAAGCTGAATACCTACATGCAAAACACTACTCATACATACTTAATTTCCCAACTCTGCGTAAGGCCAGAAACATGTCTCAAAATCTAACAGACTGCTACATTACAGAATTATAAAGCAGACATTATGCAAGGGTCAGATTTTCAGCCATGCTGCTTATAACCTCCAGCATCCCCGTTAGCTGCAATATTTCTTGCTCCCAGCCTCAGAAGCCACTAATGGACTGCTATAAATCATTCTGAAGCACATATAAAAACCTTCCCCTACAAACACACCTTTCCTTAAATCTCAGGAGATGTTGACTTAACTTTAGTCTTATTTGGCTGTTAAACCAAAACTGATTAAATACAAGTCACAAAAGTAACTTGTC
Source organism: Numida meleagris (assembly GCF_002078875.1). NCBI lineage: Eukaryota > Metazoa > Chordata > Aves > Galliformes > Numididae > Numida > Numida meleagris. Next base: position 34,654,886 of record NC_034413.1, on the reverse strand, counting down.
AAAAGCATAATTAAACAAGTAATCCCATGTGCCTTGCTGTTGCTGGATTACTTCCCTGTGGCCACTATTCCTAACTAAGAATTGAAACAGCCAGCAGGCATATTGAAACACCAATAAAAGCTCTTCTTCCAGTGCTCAAGCTCACAGACATCTGCCTAACACAAGTTTACCTGACACTCACTAACATTTGACAAGACTTTATGCTCAAAAGCTGGTAACTGAGCATCTATCTACAGAACCTCCTGACAGACAGAAATGCACAACTTAGTAGCAATGAATCATGTGTCTTAAATTACAAAACACATTAGGGATAATCCCACAGCCAGCACTGAGATGGATTAACTCTTGTTCCAACAAAACTCTGCTTCCTTAATAAAAAGTACTTCAAATTCAAAAGAGATTTCTTCTTAAACATCAACAATCACTCACCAGCAGAACCGTTACCACTCCTTATAGGAATACTACGTAACATTAAGACTTACCAGTGCAGTTCTAAGAGAGTTAATCATGAGGTTAACATCTCAGCAAACGCCTAGACCCTTCAGTGCTTTCAGTTGGATATAACACAACAATCAGAAAACTAAAATAGGCAGAAATTCCTCATAGCTGGTAACAGCAATGCAACTTTCCATCTTCACACAATCTCATGAAGAAAGAAGTAGAGACTGGATTACTACCTTGACATAGCAGCAAAAAGCCTGTTCACACAACAGAAAGCCCTCTCGTTTCACGTAAACTATTACGCAGTTCAAATAGAGCACATTTTTGGCCAAGCCCAGTGATATTTTGCTCTTGTCTCTAAATTCAAAGGGGTTTTATCCTTACCTGGATGGCTTTGGGAGCTCATTGCTGGTAACGTCAAGTCCTTTGGAGAAGGGATTTGAGACTGATCAGTTTCCACGCAAGTAACAGTAGCTCTAAAGAGCTCCAATGCTTCACCAATACATAGAAACTGAAAGTGGGAATTAAATTATGGCCACCTTATAAAATCCAGGTCACAGTGACATGATGAGCTGCACACAAAGTAATCCAATATGGTGGCAGAGTATCTTCTAACAGTTTTCAAAATGGGAACCTGTAATAAAAAGATGTCTGCATTAGAGAATTACAAATTACAACTATTTTAATAATGCATAATACTTTTTTTTCCCAGCAGAAGAGATGAAATGAGGATATCATTTTAGGCATTGAAAGTTGCAGAAAGAATAAATTTCAGAGCTATGGGTGTAATCTTAAATAACCACGAAAATGCAAATATTTAACCTTGTAAAAATAAACCAAAAAAACTTTTCAGCTACACATTCAAGTCTTAAAAACCTAAACTTGCATGTTCATTCTGATCCTTCAACAATACCATATGAAGCCACTTCAGTCCAACAACTTCCATATTTTAAAAGCCGTATGTATGAGTGGTAACTGTACTTCATGCATCTGTTCCCCAAAGAAGTCTAAAGAAAGACTTCTTGGTGCCAAGAAGTGGTCTTGGAGCAGGAAGGAAAAAAGCCCACACAATCCACTTCAAGCCCCTCCGTGCAAGGTTCCAGCAGTTTATTGAGAAGCAACAACATACTGCCAAGGAAAAATCCACTGCTCTCCATTATTTTTAAGCTGCATATTAGAGAAAGAAGACAGCAAAACATCAAGTCAGCTCACCTAATGTACCCTTACACACCCCAAAAATAATCCAAGCAGAAGACATCCTAGCTTACAGAAATTCTCTCCCGTGAGGCTCCCACAAATGGCATCTCCAATGCAACCAGCAGTTCTTACACCCGAAGAGCCTGCTGCAAGGTGTCCTAAAGTTCAGTTTTGCAGGTTCAGGGTTTTAACTTTTTTTGTTTGATGTTTTATTTGTAGTTTTATTTGATTTGGTTTGTTTGTTTTGGTGGGTTTTTTTCTCTTTTTTCTTTTCCCCTCTTCTTTTTGGAACCATACAAAGTAGCATCCAGTATATCTAAATAGCCAACTTTAACATGTAGGGCGTATTAGAGAGCTTGTTCTGTTTTAAACAGAGAGACCTACCACTGATGCATGCTATCAGGTAGAGCTACTAAGACAGAATGAGTTGTCTCCTTTACATGAAGCATTACACAAGCACAGATGATTTCCCTTCTTTGCGTTGAAAGCATCACCAGCACTCAGGCTTTCAGCAGAAAACTTGTAGACCTTGAGGACACCATGTTAGAAGACAACCATCCAGAGGAGACAGACATCGCTGCCCTCACAGCTTCACTAGCAAGAACAATTTATACCTAGCACTCTGTAACCCACTTCACACAGCAAGCCAGCTGGCTGGCACAAACCAGCCAGCCCATCTCCATTAATCCAGCTGATGCTGCTGAAAGCAAAGCAGGCAGCACTCACCCCAAGCAGCTCCAGCAGCAGATCTGAGGGTGTGGTAGCCTTCAGCAAATGCAGCAATATTCCCTGGGCGGAGGACAATTATGACATTAACTACTACTGCTGCTTGCACAATAAGCATCTGCCCACAATTTATCTTTGCCACTGCATTCCAAACAGTCCCATTTATTCTTGGAAGAGCTTTTACCATGCACAACTTCACTCTGCCTCCTGTCATTAGACATTGGTGTTCCTTTTCGATAGGGCAGGAACACCAGGTCTGAGACTTAAATACCACTGCAGCCACTTTTCTTGGGCTCTGCTTTGTGACGGTACTTCCTTAGTTTGCAGAACAATGCAAACATGCTGTTTAATAACAACAACAAAACCCAAAACCTTTCACTGTCCGTTTCTCTCTACCGCAAGTTTTTGAGCATTACAGCTCTCCAAGCTTCCCTGCCTATCTTGCATTTTCAGAGACCTAGAATGCTCTCATACATTACACATCAAATTAAGAGAAAATTACTTAAGTGTCATTGCTAATCCCTACAGGTCTCTGCCATTTCAAGTGTTTAAGATCTTCCAGTTCCATTAATCTGCACATCCTGTTGAAGACTCAGGTCTTGGACCAGATATTAGCAAATATTAATATCATTCACTTTCAATAAAAATAGCAGGTAACATTATGACAATCTCAGCAATGCAGATAAACATTCAGAACTGAGCTAATAGATTCTGGAATACACAAGTTCCATACTAACACAAAGAAGAACTTCTTCACTGGCAGAGACGCGGTGGAGTCTCCCTCTCTGGAGATGCTCAAGACCTGCCTGGACACCTATCTGTGCAACCTGCTGCAGGGAGCCTGCTTTAGCAGGAGGGTTGGGTTAGGTGATCTCTGGAGGTCCCTTCCAACCCCTACTGTTCTGTGATTCCTATTTGCCCATTTGCATGATCCAAGAATGAAGAATAGAGCAGGAACAATGAGAAGATACTTTTTTTTTCATTTTCCTGAAGAAACTCAACTGACACAGTAGCAGCAAATCCATTTAGCAGCACCTCTGGTTTACCTGTTCTCAGTTCTTCCCCCCAAAGGTCTATCTAAATTCAGTCATGCATGAAAGAGATCCACAACATTAAACTTCTGCATGTTTGGGGACTACTAGTGCCTGAGGAGAGCAAAGACAACACAAGAACCACACTCAAATTTAGTTCACCTGTACATTTGTTACTACCCTTAAAGAATTCCTACATCTCTTCTAGAAGACTGACTAAATTACAAGCACAACAGACCTTCCCAGGATGGGCACAGCAGCCATTTCATGACTTATCTCACCACTAGTCCAATGAGAGGTTTCTACAGCAGTCAAGAGTTGTTTTCAGGGTCCTACCTATGACAGTTCTTCTGTAAATTTGTCATTTTGCCACCACCTTACAAAACATTTCTCAAAATTAGAGAAGCAAAATGCTGTCTACTCCTATGCATCAGACATTTTGAAGCCTACATCGCTTTTCCAAGAAGGTGCTCTCATAGAAGGAAAGAAAAAAAAACACAAAAAAAACCCCACAACACAGGGCTTGTTTTATTTCTATTCCACTGCCTTCCAAGACTAGGGCCACCACCACCTTGGCTCTCATCAACGGTTTATGGGCGTTCGGCCTGGTTCCGTGACAAATGGGGCAGGGGACCCACGGACCCACACCCCGGGAAAGGGAAAAGGGAAAAAAAAGGGTAAGGAGATGGGCCTGAGAGCAAAAACAGTGGCAACAATCTGAGGAGAAACAAACTAATTTACTAAATAAGATATCGGAATGCAAAATAACATACTGTAATACAATATAATTATAATTTAAGCTGATAAATCCAATACAATGAGAGAGAATGTCCAAAATTCAAGGTAGGCCTTACTCTAATACTGACAATAAGATGGCTGGGGAGCGAGATGCTGCCAGGACGAAAGACAGGCGGAAAGAGAGCAGGTCTCGTGATATGCAACTTTTTATCTTTCCCTCTAACCGGAAAACGGTAACAGGGGAGCAAAGTCCCCTGGGGAACGTAGTAGTCCTTCTCTTCTGAGAACCAGGTACACACACTGCATGACGTTATGATATGGAATACCAATAACCGAAAATCATAAAACATGACAGCTATAACGCCTGGAGTTGTTCAAAGCTATGCTGGATGGGGCTTTGAGCAACCTGCTCTAGTGGGATGTGTCCCTGCCTATAGCAGAGGGTTGGATCTGGGTGATCTTAAATGTCCCTTCCAACCCAAACCATTCTGTGATTCTCTAAGGAGGGATTCAGCCCACACTGCTCACAGGCTCTCTCTCCCAAGCTCCACAGGCACAGGCAAGGACTGGGTCAAGGCCTGGAAGAGCTGCTTTGGCAGCTCACCTGGCAATGAGTGGGTAACTCACTGTTTTGGCCAGACACACACCTACAGCCCCTACCCCTGCAGCACAGGCTCCAAAGCAGCAGGGTTGCTCCAGCAGAGCCAGTGAGGGCTGGTGTTGCTTCAGCTGCACCCTTGTCACACCCCTCAGTTCAGAAGGTAGCTGCTGATGCCTGCCTGTGCAGTCACCTTCTTGTCACTAACTGATAAGGAGCTTCAGTAGCTGTAGTCACCATACAGTAAGACACTGGGGGGCTGCAGCTGCTCCAGCCCTTCGCTTCTGAGTTGTTTTGGTGGCTCAACAAACCAGCACCCCTTATGACACAGCTTCCCTAGATAAAAGGCACTGATGGTAATTTCATTTCTTACCTTACTCATCTCATACCAGCAAGCGCACCACACAGCACGCTTAGTGCTCAGCAGTATAGCGGGCAGACCTTCCATTATGCGTGTCAAGGAAGGCACCTGCACAAAATGCTTTCACGAGGATCCAGCTACTTCTTCGAGCATCTAGAAAGAAACCATGAGCAAATTCACCTACAGGCATCAGTTCATCACACTTCCAATAAACAACCTATACACCGGAATAATACATATGAGATGGCCAAGAGAGAAGGCATTTGGCTCTAAACACAAAATCGTTTAGCAGTTCTCCGTAAAAACTGTGTTTCTAACCCTGAGCAGTGGTTCCTTGGCCTCTTCCTTTCTAACTGCATGGCCAGGTTGGATCTCCTACCTCCAAAACCACAACCATGCAGACAGCACTCCACCACTGTTCTACAGCACTCTTTCCATATGTCTCAACACATTTTTTTCCCCCCACTGGCTATCTGTACACAATGAGGATACAGAATTGCATGTGAACTAGGAAGTCCACATAATGACTGTTCTCCAAGAATATTTCCATAGATTTTGCAGCTATTGGAAGCTTTTTTTTGTATTTATTTCAAAATAATTAACAAGACTCCTGCTGTTCCTCCATACAAATGTTTTGACAGTACAGATATTCACCTTCCTCTTCTCAGCCCATCTCAGATACGCCTGTGCTAGTCAAACCTGCAGATGCGCAGTAAGCAATAATTAAAATTATGATAGTGTTGTACATGCAAAGCTCTACTCTTCAGAGTTTAAATCACTATGGTATTTCAGCCAAGATAAAAATCTTGGCCTGAGGGTTAAGTACCAGGATTGTTTTAAGCCAAGCAAGTCCTTTTGCTGCAGGATACCCATATCTCAGTGACCTCATTTCATCTGCAGCCCCTGTCAGACACATACCATCAGCAACCTCAGACGGCAACACTACAGTGAGCTGACAAGATCACTTGAAAATCGTAGTTAAACAAAATCCATCTGCTGACTCAATGCATCAGAACATAGTGCAAGTCATATGCATACTACACAGCCCATTCTGCTTTGAAGTTCATATCTGGGTCCAATGAATGCTGCTCTGCCTTACAGAGCCCCTAAATGTTAAAATTTGCAATGTTATTATTTGCAAAATAAACTGCCTTTTAGGAGGACAAGCACATCATCTCAGTGAAAGCAACACAAGAAGCAATACAAGAAGAAAGCCTTCTGCACGCTCACACTTCTTTAGCATGCAGGAGCACTCCAACACCTTGGAGGCATGGCCTCCAAAAGCCATGGAAACACCCTCTTCCAAAAAGCATTGATTCATCTGTTTTTAGCATGCAACAGGAAGCAGAAAACAAGATTTTATTCAAAATCTACCAAGGTTTTAGATTTCTTGCTCTGTAAACAAGCAAACAGTTTTAAGCTCAATCCCACATGCTCTGCTTGAGATGACAAAAACCACAGCCTGATGCTTGCTTGGATTCCTGCTCATAACACACAGCCTGCGAACAATCCAGTGCTGCAGCATACACGCACTTCATACAGACTTGCGGATTTGATGAGAGGCAGCTCCTTAAAAAAAAAAGTGCTGCCTTCACTGTTCAGGGGCTGTTTTTCAAAGGCTGCCAATATAGGAACTGTATATGAAAGGAGGAGGGGACAAGGAAGAGAGAGGAGGCATATAGTGTTTTGGAACAATAATAATAATGACTTACTACATCTACTTAGAGCAGAGGCAGTGTGAAACAGTCTCCTGGGCTGACTCTTTTCTCTAGGAACCACGCCTCCAGAGCCACCACTTTGCAAGACGACAAAAATAGTGGCAGTAGTTCTCAGGACTCATGCAACCCTTTGACATCACCATTTCAACTTTCCTCCAGCAGAAGACAGCTTCACTGAAGCTGTCTCAAGAGACCAGGATTCAAAAGCATCATCCGGTTCCAGAAGCACTGTACAGTTTCAACAACATTCAAAGTGGAATTGTCACCAAAAACATGAGGCATCTTCTCAATGAGTTTTTATTCTTTGAAGATTGTGTTTCTGTCCCTAAACATGTCCTGCAGGAATAATAGCTTTTATTCTTTTTTCTAAACAGACTGCACTGTAAAATACAGCATCCACTCAACATTCAGTTGACACATACGTGTCAGCATACCATGACAGTAATAGAAACTAAAAATAGAGCATCAATTTGCTGCCATAGTAGCCCAGTTCCTCCAAAATAAGAAATATTTTGTGAAAAACTAGACTCCCCTTTACATTTCCAAGTACACTGTATAACCAGAAGCGTAACAAAAAAGGGGCAAGTGGTGTGGCATAAATTCCACTTTGCAGATTTTAAGTCTTCAGCCTGGATATCACCGAGGGGCATTACCGGGACAGTATGCAAAAACATAGTTGAAGAAGTCAGCAATCATCGCTTTCCATCTCTTTCAGAACAGAAAGCTTTTCCATTCTTTTTCTAGGAGACACTTCATGTGGACACCTAAGAGAGGGAAAGTATCAGTATACATTAGTCAATAATTAGGCAAATTACAGCAAAGCATTACATGCTCCTTCTTAGCAGTACTGAGAAACTGACTCAGGGTGCTAGAAGAAAGTTTTCATGAATTACAAAAGCGAATGGATAAACAGCAGGTACTACTGCAGAAGGCCACGAGACAAGTCACTGGCTCACAGGGGTGTGCTTCAGAGAACTGTCCTCTTCTAATGCTTCCTTAGATACAGCTTTTTGGATGCTGCTGTAGAATTTGGCAATCAAGACAAAAGCATGTCACCAATGCATGCAGTCACCAAACAGCACTATAAAATGTAGTAATAACTTTGGGTTTAGATGTTAACAACTAAATCCCTGGGGAAGTACAGAAGTCTCTCAGCAGCTTTGGACAAATTCTCAGGCAATAACCCACTAACAGGCTGGCCTCACAGTAAGAGCCATTCCTAGCTTGTCCAAGTTTCAGCAAAGCTATCAAGAGCAAGCAGCAAAGGGCTGCTGAAGTTGGCACACTGTATCCGCTTTAGATTGGCTCTCCAGGGGAAAGGCTGGAAAGAACATACTTTAGCAACTTTTTTTTTTACCTAGAAGTTGTTAGAAACATTTAGTTCTTTCACCAATGTAGGTACTCTTCCCTCATCAAGAAAAGCCAGATGCTCAGCTCTGCTCTGCCCTATACTGACATGGAGTTCCATCTTGCAAAATGCTTACTCCTTACAGCTTTCTACATTGCACTAAAATTACACATTAAATTCTAAATTAGTTTCCACAGAAGTAGTTAATAAACATGTATTAAGTTAAAAATACTTGAGTGAACTGGCAGATGGAAGTACCTACATGGCACTCAGTCATCCACTTGGAAGAAGAACAGAAAAGCAGTCTGAGTACCTGAAGGTTTCGTTACAGTTAGACCCGTTTAACTAATAACTAAATGAAAAACCTAAGCTAATTCAGCTATTACAAATAGTTTCTCATCAAAGGTGAGGTAAGAGGTGCCTACCTGTCACCATACAGATCCAAACTGGATAGTGGGGCATCACATCTTTGCTCAGCTTCTTGTCTCTATACCTCTATACTAGCAAAACAAGAAGTACGTACCCTTAAGATCAAAAGCCCAACACAACCATTTGAATGTACTAATCAGCTAAGAAACACAGAGCATTACCCACTACATCAAGAAATTAAAACACTATGTTTGTTTAGCAAGTGTTGACACTTCAATGCCAGCCCTTACAAGTGCTATTCTCACATGACAGCCAAGAGTAGAACAAATATTATGTTTCCGCCTCTCCCTTAAACTTCCACATTCAAATGCATGCTGTGAGGATTTATTACTTAATGTGCACACTACACATTTCAACTTTGTGACAGGTTTTGTACGATGCAGTGTTAAGAAAGGGATTCAGTACCTAACTATATTTGCTTTAAGTGTTAAATTATAGTATATGCACATTAAGACTACAAGAGTAACTGATACCTACTTCATATCTACGCAGTTCCTTCAACGAAGGCTATAATACATCGCTACAGTTCCTGGTAGTGCTTTTGGAGCAGTCCTGCTATTATTTTTAGACAGTGGCTTGTCAAGCAAGCTCTTGCAATATAAACAGCACTGCACATGTGCCAGAATCACCGTCCAGTGCAAAAGGAAGTGAAAAGAACAGCAGCGACAAATAAGAAAGACTTAACTAATTGTGACTTTACTGAACCAATCCAAAGCTATTCATGGGCAGCAAACATACGTACGTCACTAGATTATTTCTGATAAAACTTCTCAAAAATAATTTAAAAAAATGTTTTCTACAGTTTCATAGTCATTTACTTCTTATGCAAAGAAACTCACAACTACAAATGTCCACAGCAAACAGATTTCTGAAGGAAGGTTGATTTTCCAAGGCTTTTTTCAGTTGTATTTCAAAGTCAAGTTAGTTGCTCACATGGATCTCCAGTGGCAGCCCTTGCACTTCAGTCATTTAAATCCAAAAGCTGAGGTACTAGACCAAACTGAAAATACAAGAAACACTGATATTACAGTACAAGTAAATATCCCTCTTCGCCCATTTCTAAGCTAAATTAGCTTGCACCTGCCACTATTAAAGCCTGGCCCTAGCAGAAGCCTGCAAGTTAAACATGCCTTCCTCACTAACTTTTACACCAAGGGCTACTGGGAAGAATATTCTTTTTGCTTATTTCACACAAAATTCTTCATGGCAACATCTACAGACACCTGCAGATCACCACTTTGATCAAAAATTACACTTCCTTTCAAAGCTGAAGGTGCCTCCTCTGTATCTTAAAAAGGAAAGCCTCAGGTCTTCCACAAGACACAACGAAACCCCCCAAGAAACTGTAGCTCTTCTCCTTCAGTGCAAGAAGCACAAATGAGTATAAACATTATTCCTACCTCCACAACTTTACACCAGAAGCAACATAAGTAAAGAACTGAAGCAGGGATCTGCTGGCATCTGCTCCATTTCTGGACCTTAACAAGTATTACTGTAGAGGCAGTGTTGCATAAGGTATCTCAAATAGACACACAAGTGGGAAAAAAACCAAGGGTTTGGAAGCAACAAAAGCTTTTGGAAAGAACAGTTTGCCCTGGCAGCCAGAAGGGCCAACCATTCCCTGGGATACAGAAGGCCCAGCACTGCCAGCTGGGCGAGGGAAGGGATTGTCCTGCTGTGCTCTGCCTGGTGCGGCCTCACCTCGAGCACTAGGGGCAGCTGGGTGACACAATGTCAGAAGCACATACAGCTATTGGACAGGAGCTGAGGGAATGGCATGAAGCTGTGTCAGCTGGGGGGGGTGAGGGAAAGGCTCTGCCCCAGAGGGCAGTGGGCATGGACCAACTCTCCAGGGCAGTGGGCACAGCCCCAAGCTGCCAGAGCTCAGGGAGCATTGGGACACCACTCTCAGGCATAGGGGTTGGGTTTGGGTGGTGCTGTGTGGTGCCAAGGGTTGGACTCTGTGATCCTTGAAGGTCTCTTCCAACTTGGGATGTTCTATACATCATAAGTGGGTCTAAATTCTCTGACATGTAACCCAAGTGTGTGAATATATCATCTTCAGGAGTCCCAGCAAATCTGCAAATAGCACCTCATGTTCAGCCTGCAGAAGCTCCAAGTTAAAGTGGGCAATGGCTTGGATTCTCCCCCACCTCCTTTTTAGCCAACACAGGTCACAGAAGAGCAATAGTTTGAGAAATACAACTGACTGTGTGTAAAACCTGGGAATATATAAATTTGCAGGATTACAGAACCCAACCTGACCAGCAAGACTCTGGCAGAGGGTCTGAAAGAGCAGGATGCTTCTGAGCTTGATCCAGTTTCTCAGCAAGAGAAGCAAGAACAAGCAGTCTCACAGATGGATCCGCGTGGGAGGGAGAAAGGATAAAAGTCTGCCTCGGGAGCCTGCTCCAGCTGCCACTGAAGCCTCGGAGGAGTTGGTACAAATTGGGCAGCTACCTATAAAAATCTACTCTGTCTTGGCCATTTCTGAAGCCCTGCTCTTCCCTCATTCCATTTTTCTCCTCCATCCTAGTATTACTGCACTTGAAAGAGTTCAAATCAGATAGCTCCGCAAAGCATTTAACAGAAGGTAGATTAATACCATCATATTAAGGACAACATTTGTCTTATTTTTCCACTCCTTTGTAGAGCACCCTGCACAAAATTCAGTAGCTACAATAATTTAAAAGCACAAGAAGCCAGAACTCTTTGGAAATACTTGATTGAGAAGTGATTAAAAAAAAAAAAGAGTATTAGTCTTAATCAAAGGCTCCTAAACAACTTTCTCAGTGCCCGGCAGGTTTTCTGACCAGCAGACAACAATCACATCTCTCCAACTGAAGCACTGCACCACAAGCACCGGAGGGGCTGAAGCTTCCCATCAATACCTGTGATTCAAATACGATGTTTCAACTCCAACATAAAGATGACCCTCACTTGTGCAATTTGAAGTTACTGCAACATTTTAAAATTTACCACTGTATCACCTGTAGCAATAAGCAGGACTAACACGATGGAAATAGCGTTACAAAAGGTGGAAGGAAAATACAGCGCTCACCCGGATCAGAAGATTTGGGGCTCGCAGGAAAAGGCTCCCACCAAGGAGGGATCTCCAGGAAGAGATCCTTCCTCAGGGGCAGTCAGCCCTTAAATGAGGCTGAAGAGGGGTGGAGCCTGGCTCCACCCCTTCTGGTTGCACAGGTGAATTGCCTTCACCTGTGCTCCCAGGGCTGACTGGGTCTTTCCTCCAGGTGCTCAATCAGTGGTTCAGGCCATGACTCAGCAGTTCCCATACAATCACCGTACTAAAATCACATTGTAACACTTCACCAGCACTGCTATCTCACTACCCTGCTGACCCAGCCACCATTTTACTGTTGACTTAACATTGCAGCTTTCAAAACAAGTCCAAAATGCACAGCTTCTTCACCTGCTCACGCATGCATACAACTCACAGCTTTTCTCTTTCCTAGTAGCATGGTACAGCCAAAAAAGGATCTTTAAGTAACTAGTCTTCAGAAACAACTGAAAATCTTCAGGTTTCCAACTGCATTTTCACTCCAGCTTAGATTTCTCAACTGCTGAAAATGTGCAAATCACAACTTTTTACCTAAAGTTGTTTATTTAAGCTTTCTTATATGGGTATATAGGCAGAGAGAAAAACATCTAACTTTACTCTCATTCACTTCAGCTGTTACAGCCCACATCTGAACTTCTTGTTCATTCTGACAAGGAATCAAAGTTACAGGTCACTAGCTGTGCCTAACCCATCTGGTCTACCAACATAAAATAGCTAAGTACATGTGTCATCAATCACTGTTAATTACTTCATTAACTTGAAAAAAATCTTATCTTTTTTTTGAAGAACAAACATTTTTTAAGGCTAGTCTAGCTTTTTCCTTTTTGTTGTTTTTTAATCAAATTCTGATTACTAAGAGAAAGCAATTTACAATCCAAACACTCAAGCAACCCTTCCACATAACTTGTGCAAATCTTTTGCCTAATAAAATATTTCAATGAGTTTCTTTGGAAGTGACTGCAATGCTGGTTTGAACTCCACTCTCACAGTGCACAACGTTAACCATGTAGTCTATTCCCAGCCAATTGCACCATGTTTGTAGTTGTGCCTTTTGTCATGCTCTTGGGAAGAAATGCACCTTAAGGTCTCCACAAACAAGGTGCATCATTTTCAAGCAGATATTTAGCAGTCTGCTATCCACCACAAAAATCATACAAAGAAAAACACTACAAATCTTCACACATTTTGGTCTACAATATGGATACTCAGGTATACTTGGCAAGGAAGAAAACCTATGCCATCATGCTAATAGCACAGACCAAAATTAGTCAAGATGTTCGATGCAAATTTACCCTGCACGCCGGCTACAGCTCAACTTATTCAACGGCAGCACGTTCTCTTCCACAAAAGCTAGAAATGACAAAGATTTTGTGTTTTATTGCTTCTTTCTTGCAGTGAAACATTTCTTCTATTTCATTACTTCATTTCTTCTTACATGTTAATATTAATAACAAAACACACCTCCCACTGCAAAGCAGTAATCCAGGAGCCTTCTGCATTTGGGGGCACAGCTAGAAGCTGTGCTAGAAGACACAACTCCTGATTGCAATTGTTCCTCCATTTCTGAAGGAGTGGGCACATCACTGAGCCTAATTACCCCATTTTTCCCAGCGCCAGATCTTGCTGCATGGCAGCTTTACACTGTAGTAAGAAAGATGGACAAGAAGGTGGAAGTCTTCTGAACAGGAACCATGTCTCTCATGTCCTCCACCTTCCACAAATTGGCATCAGCCCTATCCAACTTCTGGTGCTACTTTACCATTTCTTCTTTTAACATGCCTCTGTTTTCCCATGTGGTATGGCATGTAACTGTACTGCATTACTTGCATAGCTTTTCTCAAAGGATTTTCCAACATGACATCATTCATCCCCAAATTTTATATGAAGAGTATATAGGATATTGCATTGATCAAAACCTAGAGCTTTGCCTTCAAAGTGCTTTCCTCAACTCCGACCTCTCCCCCCGCCCCCAGAGGAACACAAGGTAGTTCTATGCACACTGTTCAGTCTCTCGCTGAACTGCAGGAACATGCCAGCCACCCAACAACCAGCAGTCATCATTAGAAGATAAAGCAGAGATATACCCTCCTATGCACAGGAACTCCAGGCTTTTCCTCTCACTCCATTTTTAATTGCAAGTTATGCTCTCTCAAGCCACAAACATGTCCAGAAGGAAAAGTTAACACCATCACCAGACAAATGTTAATTTGCACGATGAAGTAAAATAGGGTTAAAACTGTAATAACTGACAGCACTCTTTAATAAAAACTTGAATCTTCAGTCAAAAATTTCAAGCTCACGGCCAACAAGCAATAACTACTGTAGCATGTGCAAGGAAGGAACAACTGGCACAAGAACTAGGACATACTTCGTGGACTGATGCAGTACCTGCCATGAGGTTTCTTTTTTGTGTATCTTAAAACACTGCCAGCTGCCAGTTGAGAAGACTTCAGCTCCCTACTCTCAAGGAAGGCTTAAATCCCCACCTTCTTATGCAGGGATTCACATTTTGTCAAGTTTCTGTATCTATCCTATTTCATCTAAGGTGCCGTAGATTACAATTTATACTGCTCTTCTTGGCTTTATACACTGAACGACAATTTTCGTCTCCGTAAGACAGGGAAGGAATTCAGCAAAGCAATTTAAATGCTGTTTTGTCTCTCTTCAGTCTTCACTGTCAATTATTAGAGTATCATAGCCCAAACTTGAAGTCTCCCGGGATTTGGGTTTTTGCACCTTTGCATGCTTTTAGATATCCTCCTCATACTGCCATGCTCAGTTTCAGCTAATGCACCACCAGGAATTGCTTGGCTTTCACAAAGAGCAGCCACATGCCACCAAAGCTGTGCCGAACAGAATTTCCTTCACTTTCTACCTCCTATGTGCAATACTCCAAAACAGAGACATGAGGGAATGCAAGACATTTGCAAAATTCCTGGCTTTGTTGTTTTTAATGATAACCTGGAAATACCTTGTGTCCCCACAAACATAATGATTAGAAAATTACATTGTGCAAGAGGAAAAAGCAGTCCAAGAGCCAATGCTAACACTTCAGTCTCCTTCTGTAGGACGTCTGAGAAAATGCAAAGTTAGTCATGGTACGCTACTAAAGACAGACAACTACTTTGGATTTTAGTATTCTCTGAAAACATATGTTTTGGTGCCAGTTTTAAATTCTAGCAACCTCAGACACCGCAAAGCAAATGTGCCTCTGTCACCTCAAGACATTCTGCATGCAAAGCATGCTCCAAGGCTAGAGCAATGGGATGTAGATTGCAAGAATTTATTTCTGAAATAAAATGGAGATAAGATCAAGCAAAAAGGAGCAGAGGCTGCTGACAGATCTGCATGCACACAAGCCAGTAAATATGCAAACAGATAGGCATTTCTACCGAGTGCAAGAAACCAATAACATGTGAAAACTACTTCAAGTCCACTAAAATATACTACATTAAAGAGAGCTACACAACCTCAACAAGACATTCTACAGAACAGTTCACCTCGACCAAGGCAAGCTTCTTGTTCAGGGGAATACTGAGCTATTTTGGGGGTAGAAAATCTAGTTCAACTCTGAATATCACAGTACTTATGTATTACTCTGGATGTTTACCTTTTGCCATTCTCATTTGGAAGTACACAAAGGAGTCAACATAAAGCTGTAAAACAACCTGACAAAGCTGCCTCAGGAAAGAGCTTCTTGCCCAGAAGATGAAACAGTGAATTTTGCAAGAGATTTCAGAGAGAGGGGAAAATAAAGGCTGTATTGACTGCTCATCCCTGAAGACTGACCTTACAGAGCTAGTGCTGAAGTCTACGTGACTTGGTAGCAGATAATGTCAGAAGCGAAGAGCTGTTTCCAAAAGGTGATACTAGGACATCCATCTGCTGTTCTTGAAGTTTGAGAGGAAGAGACACCCAACAAACGTATTATGTATTATTATATAAATGTATATTATGTATCTATAGATACTGGAGCCAAAGAAAGCATTTATTTTCATTTTCACTTCACGTTACCTGCTTACCACCTTTGAACCAGAGAGACAAACTCAGGAGCTGGGTTTGCATACAGCATGAGATGCATCTTGCATTTTGTAAGCCAGAGAGTGCCAGTGAGCGAATGCAGCTCTTAACTACTGCAGTGGGGTATGAACTCCGCTTCGGTAATGAGCCTGTTTTCTAAGGGAAGAAAAAAGCATTTCAACTGGGATACCTGCTTGACAGCCCTCGGCCTCTTTTGGGACAAAGTGCAGAGGGATGTCAGCTACCTGGCAAGCATAGGGAGCACAGAAACTTCAGCAACTGTCAGTATCAAACAGTAAGCACACAGAAAAGCTGAAGTACAAAAGAAAAATAGACCTTCTTTCCAAGCTAAGTCTCCCACATACGGCACAACAGATCAGAAACAACTTCTCAGCAATGTAAATCTCTGCAGAGAGATGAAAGCAGCCTACATCTCCTCAAAAGCAGGAGCTTCAGCCAGCAGCAAGGCTTCACATCTTCACCTACAAATCTCTGCAGAGCAGCAGTACACCACAGGTAGCACTCAGCACCACACAAAGCACTGGAGCTCCAGCTTAGGACAACAGGTGTGCTGTCAGTGAGGCTAAATGGAGACTCGAAGGATTGTGAGGACCTGCTCAAGGAGACAAAATCCACAGAGTGAGGAGTGCAAGGGACAAGCAACAGCAAAGTGCTGGACCACTACACCTGCACGCAGGCTGTGCTCTCTCTATCAACAGTCACCCCAAAAGATGTCACTGGAAGCAAATTCCCTGCTGCCAAGAAGGCACTTGATGACACAGCCAGCTGTCGTCCTCACTCAGCAGACTCCTGCAGCTGCAGGAAGATGGTACCTTTTCCTATGCTTGCTTGATTTTCACACCCACATTTGTTGGTTGGATACAACATATGCTCTGAACTCAGTTATCTGCATTCAGTGGATGCGATAATTTAGGTTTTCGTTGTCAGTGTTAAGAACGAGCCTCAGAGCTATACACTGAGGCCCTGGAATTTAAATATACGATAACACTGTAAATAAAAGGAAACAAAATCCTTAAGGAAAACCTTTTTACATGCCAGATCAGTTCCCAGTAGTAACTGCTGTGCTTTGACAAGAGATAAATATTTACAGTCTTGAACAGAGAACACCTTGTGTTGCAATACTCGGAATGCAAGCCCCACTGGTACACTGTATGCTCAAGTTATTTTGATGATTTTTTTTTTTAAACAATCTGAGTATCTGCAAGCACACACATTGTTCATTTATGCTACCAAAATGAAAGCCCAAAGATAAGTCATACAGAGAAACTGTCAAAGATACCAAATCAGGAGCTGATTTTCACAAGAAGAGACCTCGTCCCCAGAAGAGGATTTAGATTATTTACAGCAAAAGTCTAAATTATCACCAAAAACGTGGTTTTTAGATTTGATTTTAAAAATTACAGCCTACCTCGCTCCTCTTAAACATTGCTCCAGTGAACACAGATGCTGGAGATTTCTCTTAGAAGGGCAAAAAGACAATAGGTAGGGAGTCCACATCTAACTCTTTGGCCTGGGTTACAGCACGCTAGCAGTATTCTCAGAAAGAGGGACACACAAGCTCAGGTAATAGTTTGTTCAGGTATTCAGCTTGCTTCCCAACATCCCAGCTTGATCAGCTGCTTCCAGCAAAGGAAAGAATTTGGAGAATGTCATTCAGAGTGACACTTGGGGGCTATAAGGAGGAAGGGGACAGACTCTTTAGCAGGGTCTATTGTAAAACGACAAGGGAAAATGGTTCCAAACTAAAAGAAAGGAGATTTAGGTTGGATATAAGCAAGAAGCTTTTTACAATGCAGGTGATGAGGCACTGGCACAGGCTGCCCAGAGAGGTGGCAGATGCCCTGTCCTTGGAAGCATTCGAGGTCAGGCTGGATGGGTCTCTGAGCACCTGATGGAGCTGTGGGTGTCCTTGTTCACTGTAGGGGAGTTGGATCAGATGACCTTTAAGGGTTCCTTCCAACTGAAAAGATTCTATAATTCTGTGAAAGTATACAATTGGATATCCTGCCAACAAGGAGGGATGATAAACTCCACGCAAAGAAGATGCTCTCATTTCTAGTGTTACATGGACACGTCTTAAGTTACTTGGTTTTCCTGCCATTTAAAATTAGGTAAATACCTGATTAAACAGGATGCTTTTTTTCCTATACTATCTATGCAGTCCAAACTCCAATTTCAAACACGATCTACACAGATAGAGTCCAGTTTAGCTGTAACACTACAGGATTTCATGTCTGCAGTCTAGTACTCCTTACCCAACTGCTACCTGGGCTTCAGGGGCACAACCTTTGCAGTGTGGCAGCCTGGCTGCTAGTAGGCTTCCAGAAGAGTTTGATGTCTATCTATGAGTCTCAGTTTTCTTACTTCTCCCCTTACAGTACAACTACTGCCTCATGCAGAACTTTCCTGCCTTGACCTCACTTGTGCCGCAGTCAGCACTACTCTGTGATAACTATCTCCTCAGTCAGTCAAGCATGAATTTTCATTTGTTCCCCTGCTTTCAGCATCCCCATACTTCAGTTTATTTTTAGAACAGCATTTTCATAGCAAAGACCAGAAACAGCACACTTTCACTGCCAAACAGAATTCAGCAGAGATTTCTCATACTGTCACTAACTGGCAGAAGGATGCTTTAGTCTGATGGCCTCCAAAAACTGGTACTAGCTGAAGGTCTGCCATCCAACAGCACTGCCTAACCCCAGGCACTGAGGAGGATTGGACTCCCCCCAAGGAACATCAGCTTCCTTTGCACTTGCCATGCTGTGGGCCACACACAAGCACCAGGTACCGCCACCACCTACCTTTGTTTATAAGGCATAAACTAATGCAGAGAGCAAGAGAAAAAAAAACAACCACACACAGTCATGGAGGTGAACAAGACCACAACCTGTGTAAATCCACCTGAAAACACCACAGAGCGCTCATAAAACTATGTAGTACAAGTCTTCCCTATTTGCAATGGCAATCTTTCTGTAGGTATACTTGAAATGCTACACTTTGCCCTGTATCACATTGATCTGTACATAAGCCTTTTCTGTACGGATCCAGAAGCATCCGCCTCTTCCCATTACATCAGGTTTGTTAATTCAGAAAAACTCAGATTGCCTTTAGCTGTTACACGTTCCATGCACCATTTCACAGGTTTAACAAAGCTTAAAGCATTTTTTTCTAATGCTACAACTTCATTCATAATTATGATGAAGCCCATCAAATGCTTCATGCTTAAGGCACTTGGAGCAGATGAGGCAGCAGCCTCCTTCCCTCCAAGGATGAAGAAGAGCGCAGTGGAAGGATGGATAAGCACAACCCTCAGCAAAGCATTCACCACCTACCACGTGCAACAGAACAAACTCCCTGCTGTTCACTTCTGAAGGATTAGGGAGATAAGCAATCTCTCTTCCAGGCTAAGCATTCTGTGAATGACAGTGTTCATTCAAACACTAGCTAGTGGAGGCTGAAGAAGAAAAAATAAAATAAAATAAATTTTCTCCCAATCAAAGTATTACCATTGGATTCAAACAAAAATCAGCCTAGAAGAAGGGATAAAGTGCATAAATTAATTTCCTGTATGGATTCTGTTATTTTAGGAGATCCATTTACATCAAATAGATGAGGAAAAACTGAAATGCAAATGCAGAGCCAACATCTGTTCCAATCCATTGGAAGAATCAATTACCAGCAGGAAATCTCACACCAGGCTCAAATAAACCTGACTGCATGAGGCCTTTCATTTCACCTTCCCTTTCTCTTCATCACAGACTGAAGACAATACACCTTTTTGAGCATATTCGCTACTAATCACATGTGGTTCTCCCTATGTCACAGTGCCTGTGAGCAGTAGCAGCATTAAATTTGCAAAGCTTCGGTTAGTCTGTGGCACCAATCACTGCCTACAGCAGGGGTGAAGGTTACAGAAATCTAAAGGCTTGTTGACCAGCAGTAGAAAACAACAGCAGGCTTTCTGCTTTGTACATGGGTGCTTACAGCCCAGCAAAGACCTTGCTGGCATTATAGGCACCCATTTCTTCCACGGCAACAGCACAAACTGCACTGTAGGAAACCACATCATCTCCTCAGAAATCTCCTCCTGCTGCAACAAAGCAGCAGAAAATTCTATCTTACAACCTTCTTACCACAAGAGATATGCTCCAGTATCTTCTGAGATACCCCAGAAAAATGCCTGTGCCTTTTCTCTGAACAGCCTAAAGAAACAAGCCAAGCTGCCCAGCAGGGCATCCACTCTGCTCTTCCACCGGAGTCCAACCTCTGTTTCGGAGCCCTGCTACCTTGTTCCTTCCAGGACTCAGAGCAGCCCCCTGCAGACTCAGCCAAAGCTCTAGGCACAGCAACTTGTTCAACATCTATGCTGGCTAAAGAAGCAACTTTTTGGTTGTTTCATTTTGGAGAAATGAGTTGCACCTATCTAGTGCTCTAAAATATTATCCAGCTTGCTAGGAATTTCAACTTTACCTACTAATTCTCCCTCTAGGGCCTCCCTTGCCCAATAGCCAATGTCTTCCCTTCCCACTGGTCCTTGGGAAATGGACAGCCTTTACATCCTTTTTTCCAGTATGAGTGATCCCACCAGACATGAAGGCTGATGTTCCCATTCTCCTCACCCCACCTCCACTCAGACCAGCCAGAAATTAGATAACTGTAGCATACAAGGGAAAAATGTAAGTTTGAACAACACTCCCTCTCCAAACCCTTGCTGGGAACAGCATACAACAGAATCCATTCATTGTTTCAGGCTTATGTTTTGGAACCTTTTCTAGGAGCAATGCATACGAATGGGAAGTTTTGTCAGCACAACACGAAAACTAACTGGAACGTTTTTCTACTGAGCAAACGTAATGCAACTGTGTAAGCTATTTTAATATAATTTAATGCAATAAAAATACACTAACCTACTATAAACAACTCAGCGAAAGCTGCAGGCTTCCCCTTTTGTTGAGGTGATATGAAATGGGAAGAAGAATTGGGAACAAAACTGGAAGAATGGAGAACAGAGCAACATGCTCATCTATCTTTAATCTTGAGCAGCAAACTGGAAGATCTGCTTATTCAGCGTGAAACTCGAGGATATGGATGCAGACACAGCCGTGATGCTGCACCTTCCCTTCGCAGGCTGTAGGCACAGTGGCACAGGCCAAGGCACCCTGCAGTCCCACTTACCCACTGGGGACAGGCCCACGATCACAGTTAGCTCTCAAATTTAAATTAATGCAAATTATATCTGCCAACTAATGCTATCTTGTGCGTTTGACAAATGCAATTTGATTTTACATAAAGCAAGTCATAGTATGCTAACGTTCGGCGAATTTAACAGTAATTAAGTCTTGGTGACAAGCACATCATTAATGCACGGTTTCTTTGGAAAATAAATCAATAAACTAAATTATTTCCTACACGTGAAACATTAAGATTCTTCACTACTCATAATAGATAAATGGAATTAACATTAATCAGATGTCAGTGTTTACCAAGATGAAAGAACGAGATGCTTTAAAAGGCCAATTAACACACAGCACAGTTACACTGTTAGTGCCCAGATTTTAATCACCTATACATTAACTTATCCTACATGACCATGTAAAGCAAACACTTACAATACAGTACTTCATTCATTTTGGCAACCCTGCCTGTGGCAGAGGGGTTGGAACCTTATGATCTCTAAGTTCCTTTCCAACCTAAGCCATTTTATGATTCAGCAGCTTACTGACTCATTATAAAACATACTGATACACACGTCCATGAGAGGTCAAGGACGCCAAACTCAAAGGAAACAAGAGCCACCAAACCTCAATGTGACTGCCAGACTGTGCACACAGGATCCCCAGTGTGCCACATCACCTCCTGGATATCAGCACTGCAACACTTCATCAAACCCTACAGGCCTGCTTGAGCCACTGATGCCTCAAGGCAAGGCACCATCCCTTCCTCAGCCGCTGACAAGCCCCAGGAGCTGACACATCACCTTCACCCTCTGTCTCCAGCTCCTCCCAGTAACCTTCTGGCTTCCTCCTGGTCCTACCAAGCTAAACAAATGGCTTCAAGTTGTGCCAGAGGACATTCAGGTTGGACATTTGGAGAAGAAATTTTTCCTAAAGAGCACTGAGGTGCTGGAATGAGCTGCCTAAGGAGGCGGCTGAGTCACCACCCCTAGAGGTGTCAAGAAACATTTAGATGTTGAACTGAGGGACATGGTTTAATGGAGAAATATTGGTGGTAGCTGGATGGTTGGATTGGTTGATCATGGAAGTCTTTCCCAACCTTGGTGATTCTATGATTTTAAATGGCTGCCTTGGAGCATTCTTAGAGTTAGAAACCATGAACAAAGTCTTACTCAGAGGAGAAAGAGGTTTCTCATTAGCCTAGGATCCAATTTTCAAACTGCAATTTTTCAGTTTTTAAATACTTCTTGTGTCTGAAACAAACATTCAATCATTTCATGAGTGCAGGTGGCTGTGTGTGCCCACGACCACAACTCAGCACACATTCCTCTGCACTCATGGACGGCAGCATAAGGCAGATTTTCATCAAACTTTTCTGAGATAAAATCCAACATTGATTAAGATGTGACCAGTAATGAATGCCACGCAAAAAGATTCAAGTTTTACAGAGGCAGGCCAAGCTGTAATTCCTTGCAAACGGAGAACCACAGAAGCGTTCCAAGAGAATTTACACTGCTCTAATTGTTCCTCTTTTCAACATCATTTTACAACTTCTGTGTGCTTCCCTGCTTCTCTGTCCCCACTTCTCTTACCTATTTTTACCCCTCTGAATTCTCTGAAATTCTCTAAGTCATTATTCTTTAAGACAGCCAGAAATGCAGGTCTGTTCGTTCCCTCCCCTTCTCCCAGCTTAAACTGCCCAGAGTCTTCCCAGTGAAGGAGTACTGCCCAAAATCTGCTTGCTATTCAGGCAGTCCTCACAATGACAAGAAGCACTTCATGAATCATCTGTTACATATTGCCTTATCAACATGGTCCGCTGCACGAGAAAGTAAACACTTCAGTTTTCTGCATAACATAATCAATATGTGAGTGGCATTAATTACTATAGCAGTTTTAAGATCCCTCATCCAAGGTCTCAAATGCAGCAGATAAGAGACTGCTGTTTCTCAACTTACACAGTTTGAGGCAAAATGATATTTTCAGTTTTGCTTTTTTTTTTTTTTGGTGGTTGTTGTTTGTAAGTCTGAAATCAGCAAGCTGAGGAGAACCAGGTTCCTTTCATCACTGTAGAGAATTGATGTGCTCAGACCTTGAGAACCAGTAAATGGAAAACATGGATTAACTACAAGGGAAGCAGATGCAAAACTTAAGAGCAGTTTTGAATTAAGTGACAAGACACATCCTGACAGCTTCTCTGTCCAGTGACATACATTTAACAAAATAAGCTCCAGGTATTCTAGTAGGAATCTGATAGAATATAAATCCAACGGCTGGCTTTGCAGACCGAGTAGCAGGACTGAAAAAACAGGTTACGGAAAAATGATGGGACACCTAGAAACAAGCTACAGATAAGCTGGGAAAGCAGCAAAGCAGAAGGAGACACCACCAAGGAGGCCAGCAGGAAGAGTCAAGAACACTTGGCAAATATGTAATGAAGATCATTATCACTATTCAAATAATACTTTAAATTAATATTTCTTTATGGTCTGTAACCGGCTTGGTAGTTTGGAACAGGCTAGCAGCAAATACCACTCAGCAAATAAAATGTTCTGGTACGTGTTCTGGTACATCTGATCATGTGCACCAACCATAAATAGAAGACACGTGAAAAGAAAGTCCCAAGAGTTTGAAGAGTTATGTTACATACGCATTATTATATGCATTTACACACCAGTATTTCCAGTAAATACAAATACATGTACCACCAAGGTGCACAATGCAGCCATTTCATTAGCCGGAAAAGGACAGGAGACCAGAAGAGTACTTTCACCCTATGATTAAGTCAGCCCAGCTGGGTCCTGAATGTTGAGGGTTTCAGACCCTGCAGAGAGTGTCTCTCAGCACACACTTGGCCACTTAACCCAGACAGCACATGCTGCACTTAAGCAAACTCAAGGACTCATTTACTGTGATATTACAAAGGCATGGCACACAATAAGCGTTCTAGGAATGCAGCCCAAAGGTGCTGAAAAACGAAGGCAGTGGTCTTTCAGCACGGCATGCCCAGTGTTCAGCCAAGCAAGAACACAAGCACCTCATGCTGTCAGCCCACAGTCCTTGAGGTTAGGCTGTGCAACAAGTTCTAAAGGACATTCAGTGTGCAAATTCCTTTTAGCGTAAGCTACATGGTAAGTGCATGGTGAGCTCTTAGTCATTCTCAGCTCTGGAATGAAAAAGATGACCTGGAGTATCTGACCCTGTCATATACTACGTATGCGGTGGAAACGTTCTTCCTCAGTGCTTTGTTTTATCCGGTTTGGGGTATGTTCATGCAAGAAAGGCTGTAGCTGCCTTGGAACTGGAAACCCACAAATGATCACAGAGGGAAAGCTTCAGTCATTGCACCAAGCTTCTGAATCCCAGAGGCATCTTCAGATGGCTTTAAAGAAGTCTGCTCCAGGGAGCAGCAAGCCACTTCAAAGAGATTAGAAGGGCAACATAATCTAAACTCATGGGCTCCTGTTCAACTTTACCTCTTATTCTCACTAAGCCTCGCCCGTGCAGGTCACCGTGTGGTTTAACACTGCAGGCTGGAACCAGCTCCACCTTTCTGGCAGCCCGTAACCAGGCAGCTCCCATGCTTCCACCTCTTTTTGCTTAATTCTTTCTTCAGTTTCATTCTTTTTGCTCATAAGCCAACAACTCACTCCCACCAACCACGTCACATACTTGGGGCACAGAACCCGCTGCCCCCCGAACCCAGCTGTACAGCTCAGACCTGCCTACACATCACAGAACCATTAAGACTGGAAAAGACCTGTAAGATCATCTAGTCCAACCATCCACCTACCACCAATATTGCCCACTAAACCACGATACTCCACAGCTAGCAACTGTATGTAAGCAGAGATGGCAAAGAAAACCACAGAGCTGAACAACTTTGCAGGGCATCATGCTGTACGGATACACACTTCTGAACGGGAAGGGCAGCTCCTGTGCAAAGGATGAATGCTGCCATTCCGTGCTTCCGTACCATTCAGTAAAGAACAAATTCCTCAGGTCATTTTCAAAATGCAATTCCAGCTGTTCTAATGCATCCTCTCTCCAAAGCCAGATCCTGAAGCAAAACCCCAAAGAAATTCAAGAAGAGAAAGATAAATTTTAAAGATTTTAAGATTTTTAGAATCATTATTTCCCTCCCTAAATTCAGCCAATTGAGAGTACAACTTAATGTCAGCGATGAAACCTGTCAGGTGCACATGCTGAAGCATGTCATTCACCCATGGAGAGAAGCAGAGAATCCTGGAAAGCCATGCCATGCACATTTTGCTTTGTACAGAAAACCTGCAGTGCTGAAAACTTACTCTTTCTAACTGGGTGGCATTTTACAGTTCCAAATGTAATTGAGTGAGCACATCACCATGGTGACGGTAGAATTCTGCAATAACTTTGGAGCCTTATAATTGCTGTATATTTGTACACAAGCAGCTGAGTTTTCTTAATTCAGTGCCCTCTTAACTCTTTATGAGAGGCCGCGGAGTGACAAAGGTGGCCTTTTGGATGGGAACTCCACACAGCAGCACTGGAAACATCAGAAGTCAGCGCAGAGGGGAAAAAAAAAAAGGAAAAAAAAAGCAGCCTTGCCAAGAAGCAGATTATTACGTAAACTTCAGAGCTCCTTAGCTTTTAGAAATGTCACTGTTATCAAAGTCTAATTCAGATAATTAACTTCAGGTAGCTTTTTGGCAGGGAACGCAGCCCCAGCTGGAGGCAGCCCGTGACAGCAGCACATCGTCGCGCCGTTAGCAGGACGCGAGCATGGCACAGAGCTGAGGACAAGCACGGAGCACCCAAGCAGCGTGCCCCGTCCGACCCAGCACACCCGCACCTTTCCCCTCACTTCAGGGGAGCGTTTCTGGGGCCGGGGAGCAATGACACGGTGTGAGCTGTGCTGGGAAACGGGCGTCTGCCGTGACGAGCCGGGTTGGTGCCAACCTTCGGAGGCAAGCTGTCGACAAGCAAGCGGCAAAACCTTCCCCTATCATGCCCCAAACAATTACGCAAGTGCTTTGAATAAAAGGGCGGTTCAGCTCCCTCCGTAATGCCAAACATGCCCTACTACAATAGCAAATAATCGCTCCGCAAACACATTCCCCTGCTAAGAGGCCACGCTGCGTTCGCCACGCCGCTCGAAGATAACGCTGAGCATCGTTCTGACAAATTCCTGCAGCAAAACCCGCACCGGCGCTCGGCAGCACCTCCCTTACGCAGTGCCACGCGCGTTACAAGCGATTTTTTTTTTTTTTTTTTTTTAAAGTTAGGACCCCAACATCGCCGCACAAACCTTGTCCCCCAGACTAGAAAAACAGCATTTTCGGGGACTGCCACCAAACCTGGGGCGGCGGGGCCGTGCGGGGCCGAGGAGGCTGCCCGGCGCCTCCTCGGCCCCGCACGGCCCCGCTGCCCCCGGCCCACTCCGCCCCGGCCCCGCCGCTCACCGCTGCCCGCATCGCTCCGCGCCGAGCCCCGCGCGGCTCCGAGGCGGCGCCGTTGCTGCCGGGGGTGGGAGGAGCCGCGGCCGCCCGCGAGGGGGTGTGCCCAGCTAGGAAGCACCGCCCCCTTGCCTCATTCACAAAAAAAAGCCAGCACCGCCGCACCTCACCGCTGCCCGAGGGATGGCGCGTGGAAGCCACACCCCCTCCTGGCTCGGAGCCCAATCGCGTCGCGCAGCGGCTCAAATCCAGCCGCCAATACCACGAGGGCGAACGCGATTGGTGTAGGGAGCTGCCCGTCACCTCCCTCCTGCGGAACCCTCCGCGCCGCACGGCCGGAGCCTAGAGGAAAACAGCCACGCGCCGTCGAAGCCTTAGGGAGCCGCGGGGAGGCCCGGGCCGGGATTAAAAGCCGACGGGCAGAAACGCGCGCAGCCTTAAGACGCCGCGCGGCCGGCAGCAGGGCCCCGGAGCGGCCCGGCCTGGGGAGAGGCGCCGCGTACTGACCTGGGTGACGGCGGGAGAAGCGCAGAGCCGTGCGGTGAGGGCCCGACGGTGGACACGGGCGGCGCGCGCGCCACCAACGGACTCAGCCCGTGACGGGATCCGCCATCTTGGAATTTTTAGATGGAGAGTCACGTGGTGCAACCATTTTTCCCGCCGGCCAATCAGGAAGCGCGGTTTATTTATAGCTGCGGCTCCCTCTTTTCTCTTCCCCCCGCCTCATCCCGGCTGGGCGCGCAACGGGGTAAGGGAACCAATCGGCTCTTAGCCGCGCCCCTCCGCACGTCGCCTAGGTGAGGGCGCGGGGCGCGGCCCGGCTGCGGCCGTTGGGCGCCGTCCGTTGGGCTTCTCGGGAGCCCCGTCCCAGAGTGGCGCGGCGCTGTTTTAAATAGCGACTGAATCACTGTGTGAAAAGTAGAACGAGGAGAGCATCATTCAAAATACAAATATTTGCCTGAATGGACAAGAATTAAAAAAAAAATAAGAATCGTTCCGTGCGCTTACCTCTTCCATGCTTTCCTAGCAACCATGCATCATGTGATTGATTTCCCTGTTTCATGAAGAATTGCCCCATTTGCCTCTGTCAGCCTGGCTTCCCAGGAGAGGTGCTCCAGCCCTCAGATCATCCCCGTGGCCCTCCTCTGGACCCACTCCAACAGCTCTGCATCCTTCCTGTGCTGGGGTCCCAGGTTTAAGGTGTTTTGCTGTTCTGCCTTTGATAGGCCAATGCCCAAAATGAAGAGGACATGCTACAAGCATTGCTTATCATGGGAAAGAAAATATTTTGGCATCTGTGTAAGC
This sequence comes from Numida meleagris, assembly GCF_002078875.1. NCBI lineage: Eukaryota > Metazoa > Chordata > Aves > Galliformes > Numididae > Numida > Numida meleagris. Next base: position 34,627,262 of record NC_034413.1, on the reverse strand, counting down.
TGGTGCTGGAAAGTTCAGCCTGGGGATGGCCTGGAGGCATGCTCTGCATGAGGAGCTGACAGCCATCTCAGGCGTCACTGAAGAGATAGCCAGCAACCAAGGAAGCCTAAATCTCAAATGCCACTACATCAAGTCTTCTTCTTCTTTCCTTTTTTTCTGATAGCTGTTAATGTTTATTTTGAAGGTGAGCCACCATGCTGGTCCCAGAAGGAAAGAGCGTTCTGTTCTGCTCTGAGGTGAAGGCCGTCTGTACAGTTTTCAAAACCCTCCTCTCCATCCAAGTTCAGCTCCCAGGGGATACTTGTGCTTCACATAGGTGGAGCCCTTGGTTTACGTGGAGTTGAAGGAGTCAGTGGTCCAGGCATGGACATGTTGTCTGCTCTCACACATCTTAGGACACTCAGCGTCCTGGAGCGCTGTCACTGCCACACTCAGAGCCTATTGAATGCATAGGGACTTCCCACTCAGCTTTCAAGGAGTTCCCTGACATCCTTGACTAAGGCACTATAAACTGCAACTTTTCTACTTGTATGCAGCCACCCCAGCGCACTCCTGATAGTTTTGATTAATTGACTCTTGCTAAATTGCTTTTAAGTTTCCAGATTTTCTTTAAAGAAAAAAAGGACTCCTGTAGTTCAGCCATCTGGATTTACGTAAAATCTGGGACCTGAAGGGAATTGCTAACAACTTTGTCCCTCCTTCATAATTTACAACTATATCATAGCATATAATCACAGCTCTTTTTTCTCCTTTATTTTTTTCTGAGATGTTTAACAATTACAAAGTCATTTGAAAGGGCCACTCCTCTAAAAATCATATTGATTTGACCCCTATGGTTGCTTCTCTTTCCATGCTGTGAATAACATACTTGCTTCTTGGCAGAGGTTGGAATTAGTCTGACAGTTCCATCAGCAAAAGCATCCCATTAAGTCCAGCTTTCCTGTCTTATTTATTTTTAAGAGATTAATTTATTAGCAGCAGTTTAGAACAAACATTACATTTTGATTGTTTTAAGCTTAAGCCTACAGGCAGCACAGCCTGCCTGGTAGAGGGCCTGAAGTTTGGGGATATTCTCACTTCAGTATGTGTCTAAGGATACACTGGTATGAAGAGCACCACCTCTGCATAGAGCTAAAGCCCTTTTTGTCTCATTTTTACCATATACTGGCTTGTGGGCTTGTTTGTTTGTTGTTCTTTGGTCAGTGAGGTTTTAGGTTTCCTTCTATGGTCGTTCTGCTATCTTTATTCAGGGCCAGTTTGTGTGCTCACGTGTATGTATATCTGCGTGTATAAACAAGCTTCTAAATTATTTTAAAGTGTCCAGAGACATGTGGGTGCAAGTGCTTTAGGTCTAGAGGCTCACAAGTGCAGACTGTGCAGCCAATAAGGTAATATTCGCATATGCCACAAGCTGCCCAGTGGCAGCGGTGGCCATGGCAGGACCCACGTGTGCACAGCTGGGTGGCTGCCTGCCCTCTCCTGAGGATCCCCATTCCTGGGGCAGTTGCTAGGTGCTTTGCTCACTGACATGCTTCCAGCCATCGCTTTGCCTAAGTGGTCCCTGCAACATCTACACCTAGCAGTGCCCCCCAACTTGTCCCCTGAACGCTCTCCTGCAGCTCTAAGCTGCAGGCCTCTGCAAGCTGCATCTGTCACCTCCAATGCCTTCTGCATGGCTGAAGGTGTTTTAAGAAGATGAAAGAAGAGAAAGAAAATTGCACCCTTAAAGTTGCCATGGAGTGTAAGTTTTATCTTCCAAATTTGATTGATGCGGTACTTGTGGCCGTGGGTGTGAATGTGTGTGTCTATTAATATCCAGTCTAGGGTAACCTGTGCATAATGACAGAAAATTAAACCCTGCCATTGTTCCTTTAAACTGAAATTCAGACACGAGCAAGAAAAAGTGTTCTTCCTATATGTTAAATCTGACTGTATATAGTATAGTCTGCTTTTACTGTGATTGCAGCTGAAAAGTTTACTTAAAAGCCATTTGAATTAAAATAAAAAATTGGAGAAAAAAACTGGCAGAGCTAATTCATAAAGACTGAAATAAAATGCAATTACAGAGCTTCCCGCCTACCTCCACCTCGTCTCTACCTGAATTCTACTTCTTGTTTGTCAAAAAAGGTTCCATTTTTTGATGTTCTTAAGCAGGTAACTTCCATCACAATGCTCCAGCTCATTTCCCTCCCCAGTAACAGCGATCTGGAGAAAGTAAAAGAGGGTCTCTCAGCTTTCCATCCTAATGCTGCCCCTTTCACCACCTCCTCAGCCAGAAAAAGAACATCAACTTAGGGAGAAAGCCAGCAGAAACTTCCTCTAGAGCCTTGCCACTGAAGAGCAACACCTACTTCAAGCGCCAGTGCCGCAGTCAAGCCCAGACACAAATGTCCATGTGTGGATTGCTTTCTCTTCTCCTTCCTGATCAGCTAGGTGCCATCATCGCTCTCCAGTGATATTTTTCTCCTGCCAGTCACCCTTCTTTGCCTTATCTCCCACTCCCATCTGCTCTTTATCCTTCCTACATCATATACATTTCATCCTTTCTTCCATCAGGAAAAAAACAAACGAAAACCAACCACCACCAGATTTAAAACACAGCTGTAATTAAACAGAGAATGTGACAATTGTCACATTTCACGGGGACATTCTCATTGTCCCCATCCTGCATTTTTCTTCTGGTAAACCTTTTCTATTTTTGTCCCGGTGAATTTTGCTTCAGCTGGGATTCCTTCTATCTTTGCACAGGACCACAGGCAGCAGAGATACTTCTCTCTTATGGTTTTCTTTTTTTTTTTTTTTTGTTTTGTTTTGTTTTGTTTTTCACTACACTGTGAAATCTGTCTTCTGTGCAGAGCAGTCCTGTCTGGCTTAATGTGAGCTGTAAAGGAGAACAAGGTGGTTCTCCTCCACTAAAGAGAGTGCCTGCTGAGGCTGAAGAAGCCTGTATTTGTCTGCATAAGTTATTTTTCCAACTTGTCTGCAGACCCAACACTTCATCAAGTCTTCATCACTCAAGGACTAAAAAGCTTAAATTCTGCAGCACTAGGGCCAGTCTCTAAGAAAAAAGTTATTGCTGTCGACTTGGACAAAATCAAGTCCCTGTCCCACACTTCAAGAAAATAAAGATGTTCAAAATAAAGGTCACAATGCAAAATTTGTTCTCTTCTTCAGGTTTACGTTTTTTAGAAAATCTTTGGGCATATGTACTCTTTCTCAAATTACGCTCTTTATTTCAGCAATACCAAACACAGAACATGCAATGCTATGTTGCTGAATGGAAGAATGAGTGACAGGAGATTGGATAGCCACACAACAGGTAGGGCTTGCTTCTTATGCTGCAGGCTTGGAAAGGTTTTCCCTCTGGAAAACACACCTGGAAATAGCTGTGCTACAGCAGCGTGCAGCCTGGGTATTGGAGGGAGCTGCTTCCTTCTTTGAGCTGTGACAAGAAAAAGTCATGGTGTTGCTGCTGGGAAAGAAAAGAATGGGTAAAGAAGATGTAGGATCGGAAAAAGCAGAAAATGTACTGAAAAAGCTTTGCAAGAAAGGCTAATGAAGATAATGTTGGATATTGATAGCAGTCATTTTATCCTCAGCATGATACACTTTTAAAATGTTTCCTTGCCAAAACTTGTTTTGAGTGTTTTTTTTCTGAATTTTATAAATTCCATATTTATTTAGCAATAACATTGATTCTCTGAGCTGTGTTGTAGGAGAGAAGGAATGTGGTAGCAGCCATTACAAACTGCTGTCCTAAAGATCTTACCATAAGATCAGACTGATGAGCTAAGAGAACAGAACAAGTCTCTTTTCCTTCCTCAGCTGTCTTAAGTTGTCAATGTTAGTGGCATACTGAGACTTGAATTTAGAAATAAACAAGAGAGAAGACTGTGCTTAACACGAGATCTTTGTGAAATTGAGGCCAGGATAATTGTTGGATCTTTTATCTTATCGATGACTTTTTTTTTCTGATTCTTTATATATACATATGTATGTTATTGCATTCCTTGATTTTTCATCCTTGGCAGCTGCTGAGAGAAAAAATCTCTGTGTGTGTGTGCATGGATGTGTTTCTCTATAGTGGGAGCCTTAGAGAAAATATTGATTCATTTTTCTGTCTCTTTCAACCAGGAAAAGAAAAGAAGCATCCTGCATAATACAGGATTAAAAATATATAAAGTAGAAATAACTGTAAGGAAAAAAAAAAGAAAAAGAAAAAAAAGGAAAACTGACAAAAAGCAACAGGTTACTTTTTCAATAAAAAATATATGCAGTCTGGCCTCTGGCTGTTGGTTTTAAGTGAAGATATTGACTTGCAGCTGAATGACAAGTAGAATACTTTTCTACTGAAATATTGATAGTAGATTACACTAAACCACAAACTATCTCCATAAAGCCCATCATTTCTTATCCTAATGGTGTTTTCTTTCCCTTGGATGACTACTACATTCATGATATGATGTCTTTATTCTATCTGCGGGAAAAACTTTTTACCATACAGCTAAATTAACTTGTCAAAAGACTTCAAACTTTGGAAGCTTTTACAGCTCAATTCAAAGCTATTATTCAAGATTGAATGAGAAGACTGTGGACTGTAAAAGCTGGCAAAAAATAAATTTCACAGGCATTCACAAGTTGAATGGAATACTTACTTTTTGTTGAGGTTGTGTATGTTTCGTTGAGCTGTCTGAGAATGGCTATATTTTGCCCATAAGCCCCTTGCTTTGCAAAGAAAGAGTGCTTCTTTCTGCTGCCCTCAGAGTGTGACCCGGTGCTTGCTCTTTCACACACACTTGATTATATTTCATTTGGGCCATCCAAAGTAAGCACCAACCAGCTCTCTAAAAATGTGGGGAGCATAAAAGAGAATGGATAGCTGCTAAACTGAGGCAGAGCAAGAAACAAACTTATATCTATGCTTTTCTTTTAAAGTGAGATCATAGACTTGCATCATCTTACAGTCAGTCACAGCTTTCTCATGCAAATACAAACACATGGTTTCAGGAGTAGCAACTGCCTTTGAGGAGAAGCAACTTCCATATTTCACAGACAAGTAGCAGCTGGCAGAGCTTGCACTCAGAGACTCCATTTGCAGATCCTGTCTACTTTGCTACTTGGTTTCTTTGCGAGAAAGATGCAAGAAGGCAAGGCGGAACTTACAGAACCAGAGCTCTTGGACCCAGGATGCTATGGCAGAGGTTGCACAGAGCTACTTGATTCAAAGGCAAAGTGTGTGTCAGGATGGGATCCAGAACAGCTAACATGGAGACTGACCTGGACTCAGCATGTGCTTGGTACAGCTGCCTCTAGCTGGTATACAGTGAGCATTGAGCACAGGAGAGGATCTTAAATGTATCATGTGACTAAAGGCTGCTGCTGTTCACTTGGGATCTGCAACTCACCTTCTCTCAGTCAGAATCTGAATCAGAATCACTTTCCTTCATTTTTTTTCCTTCTTTTGTTTAAAAATCATTATTTTGTTATTTTTTAGGATGCCTACTGTTTAGAGCACTTACCCATGAACTGAAGGGTCCAGGGTCACTGCTCTCTTCTGCCTGGCAGAATCCTTAAATGCAGCTACCATCTCCCCAAATGCTGGTGGTCACCGTAGCACAGGATAACATCCCCTCGCTGTGAAGACAGGCCACTGAGTAGAAGCACGATGCACAAGATGATCAAGCAGGCGAAAAGTTACATCCCTTAGCTGATAGGTTGTGGAGGAGGGCTAAAAAATATTTATTTTCTGGAACATCATCTGGGTGTAGACTGGTGTTGACAGGACCAGCACCAAGATATCTGGGGGCTTTGCACTTCAGAAGCTAAGCTCTGAGGAGTACTTCATAGCTTCCTCCAGTTTGGGGAAGAGCATCTTTGATCTTTAGTTACTAATTGCAAGCTAATGAAACTACTGGATCTGGCCTTTTCTTTGTTAGTGCCTTGGTCTTGCATCTGTTAAACAGGAATATTACTGTGTTTTGTACTTGGTGAAACCTCATGTTGCTTTTCCTTTCCTATGGCAAAGCCAAAACCACAGCTAGTTTTGGATTTGAACTCGCTAGGAAACACAGAAAGATCTCAGATTCTCTCTATCTACTTATAGGAGAGCAATCACCACGGCATAGCACGTTTTCAGATAGAACCTTCCACTTGAGCGTTCAGTAAAGACAGGGCAAGAGGAAGGGCAAAAAGGGAGGTATATATAAACAGACATGAGAGCTGGGTGTGCTCAGGAAGCCAAGTAGAACATTAGAAAACAATACAGCAAGGAGAAAGGTTCTTTCTTGCTGAATATAGCTGGACACATTCTCACAAATCATCCAGAGCATTTCTGAAAGTTACAGTGCTCAGCTCAGGTCAGGAGGCTGTCAGTGGGTGTACAGGTCTTGTGCTGAACTAGAACATCCATGGGTCATTCCTGTAGCACTGGTTCAGCTCCTTTACGCAGAGACACAGAAGCATCTATAGAGGGCAAATGCTCAGATCCTTATCTCCTTTTTAATGTCTTTTTCCCACTGCTTTCCCACTTTCCTGTATCTTAAAGACCTGTTAGTTGCAAGCACTTTCTCTGACTTTATTTAAAAAGCGCCACAGCAGATCATGATGTGTCAACACAACTACAAGTGTCCAGAACAGCGACAGTGAAATGGAATTGTGGAAAATAGTATCATGAAAGAAAAATCTCCAAAGGCTGAAGAGTTATACCCTGGTTGGCCATACTAGATGATTGGCTGTGAATTTTGAATCTTGGCCTCTCATTTGCAGATATGTCATTTAATGGAGAGCTAAGACATAAATAATCAGCCATTAATGTTAAAAATAACATTTAGAATCTGCTACAACAGGAGATCAGATGAATCAAAACCTCTCCAGCTCTAGAAATATCTGCATATGCCTATAAAACATGGACACAAAAGAAAGGTACTTCGCTTTTGCAGGATCAGTAGGAAAGATCAGTCCTGTAAAAGGACAGGAGGTCTCTTCCCCAAAAAAAAGAGAAGAAAAAAGTCAGATTTCACATTTTGTAAAAGAACAGACAGAGGAAACTCCACAGTTTCAAGGACTAAATTCAAGGAAAGGGCTAAGTGGGATAGAAAAGAAACTAACCCAGAAAGGACTGAAAGGGATAGAGTGGAGACTAAAACTGACGAGCTGTTTCAAAAATCTGCAAGGTGATAGAGTCCAACCCGGAAATTGAATGTAAGTAATTGAGATATAGAGCAATAATATCTACATTGCATAATAAGAACCATATATTTTTTTCCTTTAAGAAAAGCAAGAATTTATAATAGGTACCTCTAGAGAGGCTGTAGTAATGGAATGCATCTGTGCCTTTCCAGCAGGTTTGGTTTAGGTTGTTCACACTGAGATATGCTGGCATCAAAGAGACAAGACTCACCGATCTTGATTCATCCTTATCAGGAGCTTCCTGCCTTGCTAGCAGATTGTCTGCTGTATATTAAATGTTCAGTTACCAACAGTCGTGGAAGCTTTCCAAACATCACACGTTAGCAGGCTAACATGGATAACTTCTAGCAAAGCTGCTGGTGTGGCTTGGAAATGAGAACAGGATTAATTAAACAGGGCCTTCTACCTTGTACTGAATGAGGGGCAGGACGTGTTCTTGCTCTTGTATAGAGACTGCGACGCAAAATGTTGAGATTTGATAGGAAGCGTAATGGCCCCAAACTGGGCTGTGCTTCCATATAAGCAAGGAGAAGAGAAAGTGTTAGCATACAGCTCTTTGATTAGATTAGATTTGATTTGTTTGTCTCATCAAGAGAACATGACACAAGCAGTAACCAGCCTGACAATTCACTAGTGACAGGTTTGTAATTTTGGATGAGGTGAGTAGGTGTGAAAGTGTTACTGGAGTGCGGCAGGGGAAGAGAACAGACTGCATGGTGAGATGCCCTGTTCAGCTTTATACTTCCTTCTCGATGCTGCAAGCCCCAGCTACTCATTTCCAAAACCAAAGTATGAGTATACTCTTTGTCACATTGATTTTGGCATATCCAGACAACCTTTTTAGGAAACATCACTTATTAATATATTGGTAACAGTACAGATGCTATGCTGTTTGCTCTGGTCGTATATTTAGAATATTTCAGCAAACACTGTGGCTGAATATCAGCTGTGGCTGATATAGTCATTATCCTCTTTTTGATAGAGGCTATGAAGTGTTTTGGCCTTGCTGCTAAAGTCAGCCAAGAGTAAAGTGGCTATCTTTGTCATGATATATGCAAAATAAGAGTTTTCAAGGTCAGAAAAGCAAAGGATTTGCAATGACCGGGTTAGAGGAAGGAACTATGTCCTACTCAGGTGCATGAATGTATTTTGGAGGTGACTGTGCCTCTGCAGACCTCTGTTCCTCCCATGCAGACCTTGCCACAAGACTGAAGGTCTGAAAGTCTGAAGGACTGAAGGTGGATTCTTATGTCATTGTGAAAGAAGTTCTCAGAAGATCTCTACTTAAAGGCAAATTCCAAGGAACATCACTCTGTTAAAGGCACTTCCATTACTGGCAGCTTAGCTCAGTAAGGGCCTGTCTACCAAACAGCCTCTGATGTCACAGTCCAAAACTCTAGCCTTAGGTTTGTTTTAAAGAAGTGCTTTTGCTTTTCTGGGCTTGAGCCCAGAATCCCACTTGGAGTCACTCACATTCACGTCAAGAGAACAACATAGCCAAACATAAAGCTCTTTTCCTTTTTTTTTTTCCTTTAATTAAACTGTTTTTCTCTCAAGTCAAATGGAGCTTTATCCTCACTCCAAACTAAGAATGAGCACAGGTGAATGTTGCCAGTGAAATTTAAAATCCACTAGAAATAGCTTTACGTTTAGCAGAAACTATTGTCTTTTACAGAACATTTCTTCACCAAGGCAAATATTAGAATTAAAATAAGGCGGGTTTCTAGAATATCGACTGCAAGACACATATTCTCTCATCTATCCTCTCACTTTTAGAAGAAATGGATCTTCATTTCTCTACACTGGGTTTAACTGTATGAGTTATTACACCTTTTTTTTTTTAAACAGTTATACCAGAAATATACCCATCTGCCACAACTGCTCACTTCATTCCCAGGGCCACAACAAGTTTTCCCGTTGTGATTCTGGCTGAGAAGCTTGGCTGACAGCTCTGCAGGAAGCAGTGTTCTGGTGTCATTCACGGACATCAAGCACCAGAACAGCAGTATTTACACCCAGCCTTGGGGTGCACAGCTGCCAGCAGCCCTTCCCAAGCAGCCCCGAATGCAGTCACTACCTCACATGGGAGCTGGGCTCTTTACAGCATGTATGCTACACTGCTGCTGGCGAATGGCAAAAGCTGGAGATAAAAAATAGAGTGGAAGCACACATCTACAGCTCATTAAGTGACTTCAGGTGATACCAGTTTGCTGATGGGTTTTGTGTGTGTGTCTATATGTGTTTTTTTTCCTCAGCTCTAGCGGGGAATATTTTATTTGCTTGCTGAAGTTTCCACATGCAATATGTTGTTGCTGTTTTGTTTTGTTTCTTAAATCCCTCGCCTGTATATTTATTACAGACGGATATTATACCCTCGCAGTATAGAAACATTGCAAAGTGCTAGTTAAGTCCTCAGAGCTGACTGAATAATATCATAAATACAAGGGTACTGAAATGACAACAATAAAGAGAGCTGTACTTTGAACAATAAATATGAACTGTAGCTGTGCTTTGAATTTTATGCATGCTCTAGCTAATAGGTATTCAGCTTGTGTGGGCCACTGACATTTAAATAAACACATGTGCAGTCCAAGGGGGTTGGCTGCGGAGTCTCTTGTCAATTGAATCCAGCCCTGGGAGTACAAATAGAGCAGTTCAGGACTGCAGAAATTCCATACTGGGCCAGCCCTTGGTGGTATCTCTCCTGAAACCATGAGAAATTATCCATGGGGGGAAAAAGTCACAATGGGAATGGGGGGAGTGGTGGAAAACCCCAAAAACATTTGGCTTCAAAGAGATGCTGTAAATATTGCTAACAAAAATGTCTGCCCTTTGCAGACTCAGGGAACACTCAGTTTCTCTACAACTGAGCTGGTCAGCCTTAGTAGTGCTCCTACCCTGCAGCAGGAAAAATGAATCACCTTTTCATCAAAGCCTTTATTTTTTTTCTTCACATAGCAAGGGTACGCTAACTGATGTAAATCCATTCCTGAGATGAAAGGAACAGACACCTGGGTTATGGGACTCAGAGGGGTTGGGACACAACCACCTTCTGCAGCACATGTGCTCCTCTACGCATGCAAAGACAAGTTTGATTATGGTGGAGTAATTTTGATCGCATTTCTGGAAAAGGCAAGGACCAACACTGAGTCCTTCTTTAGGTGTTCTAGAAAACTGTTCTGCAGCTCTTAAAATCAAAAATAACTTGGCAGTATCTGAGGAGCTATGGGCTTGGTGCTAATATGCAGCACCTCATTCCAAAATAACAGAAGAGAGAAAAGCATTCGCAGTGCCCCAAGCACTTGCTTGAAGCAGTGCATACATGCCACAGGTGATGCCATAAGAGTTCGTGAGACTTCAAATATTTCCCATGTCTGCCAAGGAGAGCACAGTTTCACATCCAAAAGTTGCCTTGTCTCACCACCAGTGTGTACTGTCATGGGTGAGAAATAGCCCAGGGATAAGATGACATACTTCAGCACTGTCAGCCTCTGGAAAATGGAAATGGGCAGAAATAAATCTGCAAGGGAAATCAGCAAGCTACTTTAAAGTCTAGATGTAACACTGGGCAAAGCAAGAGAGGCTATGTAACAGCATTGAAGATGTAGGGTGAAGAAAGCATGCTTCTGGTAGCAGGAATCATGCCTCCTGAGGAATGCCCTCCTGGGTAGGCATCAATGCTTGTGTAAGTAGGGACAGCTTGGCTGATGCAGTGTGCTCTGATTTCTCAAAAACTCTGTCACCAGGGGCTCCTAGGAATTTAATCTCTCCTGGGATTAGAAGGGAGGTTCTCAAGTGAATTCAAAACTAGTAAAAAATAGGAAGGGACAGGTAGGAGTAAATGGTTATTTTTTCACAGAGGAATCCTAGTAGAATCCTACATCAATTTGGGCTGTGACATGTGCTGTTCTCAGAGCCTAAATGGTCTGGACAAGGAATAAAAAAAAATATCTGCTGAGATTACCAAGAAAAAAATACTTAAAGTAGCAGAAATTAGTGCTGTCTATAAGGAGCTGCAGAAGGACTAAGGGGTATGGTAATAAAACAGAATATCGGGTACTGGTAAATAACAAGCAGCACATAACCAAGCTGACCTCACTACAGTTTTTTCATTTGTGATTATGCACTCAAGAAGGAGAATCCAAATCAACAGGAATGTTGGTTCTTTCCCAAGCAGTGAGCCGAGAGATGAACTGGATACGAGGAAAAAGCACAAGAAGTCTTCCCCAAGAAAGCACAGCTTAAGCCTGGCCACCTCCTCCGCTGCCTGTGAAGAAGTGACTTCTGGATCTCTGGGACATTTCCCATCGAATCAGGAAGCACATGGTGGCAGTGGATGCATTGTCACTCCTAACATTACAAGAGCTGAGTTTGATGCACATCCTTCACCAGGTAGCAGATGGAAAACCAAGCAGAAGCACTTTTTCCTGCACCTTGTGAACTTGGCTAACATAGGTGGTTGCAGAGGCCAGAAATGTAAGCTTGCTCCAAAGGCAATAAGCCAGAATAAAGGAAAGTAAGCTGAACATAAAGGTCTAGGAAACATAAATACATAGAGAAAACCTCTAGCTCAGTGAGCTGTTAAACTACAACTTTCTGGGAGTGTTTGCTGGAGTTGGTGTAACTCCTGACTTTATGCTCTTTCCTTTAAGCACCCCCTACCAGACTGTGTCAGAGATAGCGCGCAAGGCTTTGGTCTGCCTTAGTACAACTACAACTGTTCTTGTGTTTCACAGATTAACTTTGGATCCAGGCGTAATTGGTACAAAAGGAAAACATTGAAAAATTCTGGGAGAGAATGTCTAGCATGCGTTCCAAATGGAGCCAATACTTTCAAAACTAATGCTTTCATCTGAACATAGTTTCCAAAAACCACTGAAGTCAATAGGGTTTAAGCATGGGTGTAGCTTCTAAAGCAAGCTACAGGCATAGGAAGAAAGAGTATCTGGAGCAAGGGGAATGTTTCCTAGACCAACCTTCTAGACAGGAGACAAGACCTAGTGTGTATTTTCCAGGGAAGAGGCTGGTCAGATGAAGCAACCACGATAATTAAGTCTCCAGATTTAATGACTTCTCATCAGCAAAATTATTTATGCCTTCTAAAGGAAATTAAAGATGAAATAACTGAACTACGAGCCAAGCTTGTGACCTGTCATCCCAAGCTGCCTTAGCACCAAAGGACTAGGTATTGCCAAGGTGACCCACTCTTTAAACTTGGAGATCCGGGGAACTGAAAACTATCAAGAGTCACACCTATGTGGTACAAATTGGTAGAAACCATTCTCTGTTTTTATATTTACAAAGGGAAAGCACATGGATGAGTAAGAATATGACCATGGAGAGTCAGCAAGGGAAAATTCTGCCTTACCAAAATATGGTGGTGTGTGGAAGGAGATGGTAAGCACATGGATAAGGTAGGCACAGTTTGTCTTAATCTACTTGGATTTCCCAAAAGGTTTCCAGTGTTCTTCATCAATGGATGTTCTGACATGCCATGGGATAAGAAGGAAGATCCTTGCACAGATTAAAAAATAAGAAAACCCAAGAAAGAACAGCAACCAAAAGGTGCAAAGCTAATGTGAGCTGAAGCTGGCAATCCAGAATTAACTTGGATATTTCAGTATATGCTCACTTCTGCTTTCAGAGGAAAAGAACAGAATAGCTGCTGTCTCACTGCTGCCCACCACCATGGCGGTGGGGCCTCTTCCCTCACAGCTGCTGCACTCCTCCATTGCATTCACTGAAGCTCTTGCTCACCTCCCTGTCAAGGAATGAGATCTCCACTTTGGTTTGCAGCTCATTTGCTTTTTCTGTGCAATTTGACTTGTGGTTGCTAGAAATACTTTGGTGGATGCTCTGCCACGGAGCAGAGGTTCCCTGCATTTCCTTGAGCCTTGTTTGAACAATCTTACCATGCAGGCAATGGTTTTGTTGAAAAGATATTCACGCAGTCTAAGTACTTTTGAAGCAGGCTGGAAATCCAGAGTCTTTTTTTTTTTTTTTTTTTTTTTTTTTGCCAGTGTCTTGAGTGAGGCTGCTTTCCAGAGGATTGCCACCAAGCACACCCCGCGTAGGGGCAGCTGGAGGCAGCGCCAAGGCTGGAGGATACACCTGCTTGGGATAATTGCTCTGCTTAGGAAAGCAAGGGTGTGAATTTAGGTGGTGGTGCACTCCTAACCTAGACTGGAGACTGGAAACTGGAAAGCAGCAAGCATAACAAAGAAAGAAAAGGTTGTGTCAGGGAGTGCCGAGCTCACTGGAAAAGCTGGCTTCTCTTTTGCAAAACTGCTGTAAGGAAGAGGGTGCTGGACTTATATGTACTTATCTACACTGAACACAGCCCTGACTCTACTCATCCCCTCCTTTAGAAAACTAACCTGGAATAAGATACACATACGTAGAAATACATTCAGTGCTCCCTGGGGCCAATAGAAAGATTTCTGTTGATATCAACAGATATTGGCTCAGTCCTCAAGTAAATCACATCACAAGGTCAACCACAGGGATACCTGAAGATACCTGAAGTCCCCAGCTTAATGCTCAGCGCAGCCAGCATATTCCCAGCACCCAGGGGGCTTGCAGTGCAGGATCCAGCCCAAATCCTGCAGCAGCAGCCACCAGGAAGCACAGCAGAAGGTGCCAAGTGTAAGAATGGTCTGAAGGCTGATAGGCAAACACCTGCCTGAAGGCAACTGCATTGGGAGCGCCAACTCATTTTGCACAGGCTACAAAGTATTTACAGTGATTTCCATTCCCCAGCAAGTGAGGCTCAGATGTCAGATTGATTGGGTGCAATGTAAGAAGCCTGACAGGCAGAAAGGATGCAGAGCAATCTGGTCAGCTTGGGAAGCTGGGCTCCACAGAACAGCACGTTATTTTTCAGTACAACCCAATTCAAGTCACTGCATGTAGCAACAAGAGGACATGTTGCATTTTTAGGACAAGGAACTGCATTCATCGAGGACTGAGCAAGAGAGTCCCTGACAAATAACCAGCTGCATGGAACAGAAAGAAGGAGGGAGAGCTCACTTCAGTGCCTGTGTAAATACAGAGCAGAAAATCTGCAGAGAGCTTTGGCAAGACCATGGCTGGTACAATGCAGGAAGCACATCTGGAAAGCAGCTAGGCAGAAGGAGCCACAGATCGAGGCTGGAGCCTGGAAAACCTGCCCTGAAGCCCAGAGCTGAAACAACTCATCTCTAAGGATGGAGAGGTGATCTGACTGGACCATAGCAGTCCATAGTGGAAGAGCAGGAGGTCCAGCGAGAGCGGTCTACTCAATTTGCACAGTAAGTCTCAGGCTCTGGACGACCAGTGAAAGTGCTGATGTGTTAACAGCAAGAGTAATTGGAACAACTCAGCCACACAACAGAGTTCTCCCCAGCCACTGTCAGACAAGTTGGTAAACCCAGAAGAGAAGTTTCTCCAAAAGTCAGGCCTGAGAGAGACCCCCCAGGAAACCTGCTACTGGGGAACCTGCATTCTTTGGAGGTATTACTGCAACACCTTCTTTCTTGACCAAGATCAGATTTCCTATCCTTAGATTTTCACACACTTGGCTATGTAATGTTCCCAAAGTGGCTATGTTACTTTTTTCCCATGTGTTATTACTAGACAGTCTAATTTCTTCATCTGACTGTAGTTATCAGATAGTTGAATTTATTGCAGCGAGGGGAATATTTCCTTCAAGAGCTGAAGATAGCCAAATGCCCCAAAAGATCATTTTAATTCTTTGAGAAGCAGTTCTATGATATTATGATAATATCTGCCATATATTCTGGTGATCTACTGGTATGCCTTAGGTTCTGTGCTTAAACAGCTGACTTGTGATATGGAGCGTTATGTAGATTTGTTTACATTCAGCTGAGTTATTGCTAACAAGTAGTCTTTGTTAAGCATTGTAGGACTATATTTCTTTGTGATGGAAAGGTGGTACAATTGGACTAGAACAAAAACTGCAGCTCTGTGCTTTCCCTGATGGACTGACTGCTGTTATCAGGGAGACCAGTGATCCCTACGTGCAACATGAGACACCGGTGTACCAAACACAGGATCCAAGAATTGACAAAGAAAACTTTAGAGAACTGCCCCTTCCTGTCACCAACAAGACAACAAATCAAATTTAATTCAGATAAAAATGATTGGCTGCAGTACTGCCTGTGGCCATACAGGAAATTGTGCTGAAGAGGAGAGGAGCTGGAGAATTTGAGGGCAGGGAAACATCTTGTCTGTGACAGAGACAAAACCAAGGAGCTGCAAGACTTGGATAAAGCGCTTGGTTTGGTGACAAATGACTAAAAATTTGTCCTAAAAACCACATGCTTCATGAGTGGGACCAAGCACATAGCCTCATCTATAGCTCTCTTCATGCTGCAGCAAGTGGTGAGCACCCCAGTGACCTCCTACCTTCGTTCTATCTCTAGGAAACCTTCCGCTGATCCACCAGATCTGTGTGTGTTACAGGACCAGAGCTTGGCTGAGAGGCAGAGAAACCTCTGGAGAAGCCAGAAGTGCAAGGCAGCATCTTTTCTTCCCTCCCAGTTCATTTATTTCCAGCTTTTTTAGATGGGCTCTCTCATGATCAGTTATTCCTTGACTACTACACTTTCAGTAGGAAAGTCATCTCCCTCACAGGTCCCAGCTGGAGCTGCTGAAAAACAACCTCTCCCTGGCAAGGTAGTTATAGGAGAATGCTGGTGGTTGTCTGCTTTACCCCTTCCTAAGGCAGCCTGCACAAGATCTTGGCCACAGGACTCCCCCGTGCAGTCAGGTTCATTTTGGAGGCTGATAAGAGTAAGAGAGATAAATCAGAGGATGCACATGGGAATGTCTCCTTGCAGCTCAGCTGCTAAGCCTGTAAGAAGGGAGGAAATCCAGAGGGGTCTAAGCTGGCCAGCATAGGACAGAAACTGGGGGTCCCAACCAGGTGGAAAACTCCCTCCTTTCACATCCTGAATTTTCAAGCACTGATAGTTTTAATGTTCACTCTTTCTAGTTGCCAAAGCAGCAGTAAATCCTAATCCACAGATTCTACTGCCAGCATGAGAATCTTTTATTACCAGCTACCGGCTGAGAGTTGCCTGTGTTGATATTTTACTGACAGCAGAGCTCTTCATACCCTGCTATTATCTGAAACCACCTGGAAAAATAATACATCCAGAATGCTGCCGTGAAGACATCCTGAAGATGGTTGCTGCCATCACTGATGCTGACATTTCAGGATGTAATCTAGGACATTATTCATGGCTAGATCATCTATACTAGTGCAAAACATATTCCGTTAATTGTATCACTGGAAGCCAGATCAGCATCCAACAGGCAACAGTCTTTTTTTTTTTTTTATAAAGAGACAGAATGAACTGTATCTTTATGAGCACCCGGACTGCACACTACTGTTGTCTTTAATGTGCTCACAGTTTCTTACTCTCACTTCTCAGCTTATTATATGAGCTGTAATCATACCTGCCTTGCAGTAGTCCCATAAAATTGTCATATCCAAGTGCCAGTTGCTCTGGGCCTGATTTAAATTCTCTTCTGACACACTGGGTAGTTTTTACCAGTTCTAATAATGTCCTGAAACAGTTCCACTATTCCAGAGAGAAAAGCAGGCTGCTTCACAGCTAGCAAGCAATTTTGCACTGGCTCGCAGTATAGGAAGGCTCAAGTCCTTTGAAAGACAGAGGCAAACATAAGCTAAACCATATATCGACAAGACAGTGTCACTGTTTCACCACCAACACACACTGTTTATAGTGCTTCCAAAATATTCAAATTTTTGTAGCAAATGTTAATCTCTCCCTTCCCCACCTAGCCTCTTGCCCTGAGGAGAGATAAAAGAATCAGCTGGGCTGCTCCTGCCAAGAGAAATTTCACCTCCCAGCAGAGCCAAAAATGCCATTGCCTGCATCCTGACATCAGCCATTTCAATACAGCCTTAGAAGAAGGATTTGCATGGCCAGCAATAGAGAGAACTTGGCTTTTCATGTGTCCCACCAAAATAATGGCTATTTAAAAATATCCCTGCCAAGGGAATGGCAGAGAGCTGTATACATCAAGCTACTTAAAATCTGCAGGGACTCAGTGAGACATCAGAGCAGAGCAGCTTAACTTTTCAGACAGCAAAGAGGGTCATTGTTAGAGCCGCATGGGAAGAAAGGCACTTCCTTTTCAAAGGGGAGTCGGAAATTGGGTTGAGTTTCAAGGATAGACTTTTTTGGTCAGTTTGAGGTTTGGGTTTTCTTTTTTTAACCTTCCAAGTGGAAGGGGAGGCAGCCAAGTTCCAGGGCCATGCTGCCAGCGAGCACTGGGAGGAGAAGTACCTTGCCCAGCAGCAGAGGACTCTGGAAACTAATGCCAGGGGAGTTCTATCTTCTGCTCCATGGCCAGACAGAAGAAAAGCAGCAAAAAAAAAAAAAGGGGGGTTGTCATCCAGTGGAAATCTGTTAGGACTCCCCAACACCTTTCTTAATATCAGACTGAGACAGTGAAACATTTCAGCTTCAGAGCAAGAGGATTTTTTCCCCAGCAGTATTACCAGCTCCCTGCAGTTTCTCATGTCAGTTACGAGGAGCAAGCAGCACAGCAGAGGTTGTGCCAGCAGCAGCCTGGTCTTCCGGGTTCTCTTCTCTGGAAAGTTATTGCTCCCTTTTTTTGAGATCTATGAAGCTTGTGGGCTAAAAAAGAAGAACAAGAGTTAGCAAAGAGGCCAACTGGCCGGCACCAAGGATTTCTACAAAAGGTCCTGCTACAGAAGAGTCCAAGCACAAAACATGAGCAGAACACAGAGCAGTAGAAGTATAGAAAATAAATATTTGCTGGGCCTGCCAAAATGGACAGAGAGGAAGGGATGCCATTGCCACGATAACAGCTGAATCAGCCAACTGCGGTAAGAACAGCAAGAGCGGTAGCCAGGACAGAGCAAGGCATGATGTGCATTTGGCTTTGCTTGGTGCCAAGAGTTTGTAAACAAAGGTACAAAGCTGAAACTCTCACTGTTAATTTTGAATCTGTAGCAATTCCTTTAGGAATGCTGGTTTTCGGGAAAAACTGCTGTAAATGGAGAAAGCTGTGGTCAGTGGGAATTTTAACTCTAGAGGAATGACTCCAAGTAGCCAGAACAGACTTGTACATGGGAACCAGTTAAAGAGCAGCCACTCATGCACAAGTATTGAGGGTCAGGACATAGAGTGAGTGGTGTGGAAGGAGGGGCACAACTAACTCAGCTGAATATCATGTTTGCAGTACTAGGAATTCTGGACAAAAGTGTCTGCAGTGTAGCTCAGGCAGTTATGAAGGCGTTTCTTGTACACGGACTGCAGAACAAAAAGCAACCTCAGATGCTCTAATGCAATGGAAAGTGCAGCAATGACAGCAGAGCACAAAGATCCCAGCCTGCAGCAAATAAGGATTTGCTCAAATACAACAGCCATGGGTTCAGAAATAAAGGGGGAAAGCTTCTTACTTTCCAAAGGCCTCAAGTATGCAGGGATCTCCAGCAAAACACCTTCACCTCCACTGCTAACCCTCAAATGAAGTCTTGGAAGGGGTGAATCCTGTCTCCACCCCTTCTGGTCACTCAGGTGCACTGCATGCACCTGAATTCCCCTGCATTAGTCCTGCCTTCCTACCAGGTGCTCAATCGCAGCTTCAAGCCATGACTTGGCATTTCTGCTACAGATGCATTGTCAGCACCTTCAGTGGAGGCCTATGCTAGAAGCAGAGGAGCCCAAAAGAAGCTTTCACTTTGACAAAGGAAAGAGAAAAGACAAACTGCATTAGCAACAAAGAATAAGAGAACATTGCACACGAACCCACAAGCTTCCCTTGTAGCAACTCCACACAGACAAATTGGAAAACAGTCCAAAGACCACAAGAAATGAGGAGCTATGAGGTTTAACATGAACATAGAATATCAGTTCCCATGCTCCAGGCTACAAACTTCTCTTCTGCTAAGGAGTTGACCAGAGAGCACCTATGTGAAAGCAGTGGTGCAAAATGACAGCAGTGGATCTGTAGTGTGAAATAGTCGCTCTACATCCACACTATCCATGTTTTAGGGTTTTAATTGGGATAAATAGTCTGATCTTGCAACATAGATGCCCATTAATGGCAGCCAGGCATTACACCCCTGATCTGGCAGAACACATAAATGCATCCATTGTTAATGTGGTTTGTCTGTGCTATGTGGGAGCCCACAGCAGTGCACTCAGCACAGATGTTTCAGCATCTGCTTTGCTTGTCACTGGGATGCTGGCAGCATCAGGAGGACAAGAAGGGGCTTGCAGAACGTGGGTCTGTGTTTGTGTCAGAAACCATTTGCTGAAGTTGAGTTTTCAGTTTCCAGGGGATGCAACATTAACCAGGAAAAAGGAGTTTCTTGTGGGAAACAACATGTGTGGCATTCACATAGCACATAGGACTTTACCCGACTGTAAGTCTTCTGAAGGGTAGGGTTGTTTTACCCCATACCTCTCTGTTTCCTCATCTGATTGATGGTACCTTAACCCAATCACCTGTTCGTGCTCTACCTCTTCAGGTCTGGAGCCCCGTGAATATGAGAGGAGGACAAACAAGCTTGCTATTGATGTGTTTTGGCATTGCTCCATTTATTATTGATGCATTATTACCCAATGCATTTACCCAATTATTATTAGGTGAATGATGGCCTACTGTCCATTTTCTTCATTGTAGAGAGTTAATATCAATTATTAAAAATAGTCTGAGGGATAAAATATGGGAAATAAAAAAACTTGCCCATGAATGATGGGCACAGCTACACCCAGGCTGCATCCTTAATGTGACAGCCCTGAAGGCTGGTGCTAACCGCTCAGACAAGCAGTAGCAGCCCCTGCATGCAGCTGCCTTCTGGGGATAAGGCTGGGGGTGGATCTGCTGGAGGAGCACTCTCTGGGTGCAAGAAGCTGTAGGCAAAGCTTTCTGAGGGGAACTAGAGGTGGAACCTTATTGCTGGTCTTTAATTCTGCTACACATCTGCTCCCAGAGCTGCACACCACAGCACAGGGTCATGTGCAGAGAGGCAAGACCCATGCAAGAACAAGGGCAAAAAGAAAAAAATCTGACTCCAGCTCAGCCGTTTTAAGTCATCTGTTATGCTCAGGGAGCCGAGGTACCCAACGGACACTTTGCTGCTTTACTCGGCATACTGTTTTCATGCAGACAAGTAATGCCCGAATCCTGCCGTTGCCTCTGTGGTATGAGCAGGACCTTATTCTTCCCTTTCTCAAGCACCCCTGTAACTTGCACTCCAGCAGGGGAAGGAGCCTTAAACTGTGCTGCCTCAGGAAAAAGAGGCACAAGGCGAGGGCCTCCAAAGCCAAGCTCGCAGCGGTCTCACAAGCTTCATGGCTCCAGGAGGGCCCATCATGTGATGGAGATATTTTAGCAAGTTTCCTTAGCTATATAGAAAACAGTT
The DNA here is from genome assembly GCF_002078875.1 of Numida meleagris. Taxonomy (NCBI): domain Eukaryota; kingdom Metazoa; phylum Chordata; class Aves; order Galliformes; family Numididae; genus Numida; species Numida meleagris. The sequence continues at coordinate 34,606,642 of NC_034413.1, read as the reverse complement.
CTTAAAACTGCACTCCTAGAGCCCAGTTTTCACTCCCTCTCTCCTCCACCCACCTCTTTTTGGGATGGCAGGCGAGGAGCAAGTGCTGGGTTTATTCATCCCCTCTCCACCAATCTCAGTGTGCGTCACTGGCTGCACAAATGTGGGAGGTGCAAGCGTGCCTCACAGTCAAATCACCAGCCTTTCAGCGTAATAACACCTCAGGGGATGCAGGCGCTCTTCCCCTTTTCAAAATAAAAACAGGAGAGGAAATGTTCCAATAATATAAACCAAAAAGAAGGGGGAAAAAAAACCCAGCCCACACAGCAGGAGGTGAGGGAAAAAGCAACGCTTGGAAATTAAAAAAAACATCTAGTTTTCTTTTGCACAAGGCTGAAGAGAGAAGAGTTAAGTATAAAGGACGGATGGAGGATAGATAGGACCTGCACCAAGGATGCTGGACCTTACAGGATGAGACCAAAGAACTGCACTGGCCCCGTGACATGAGCATGAGCCACCAAAACACAGAGACCTGGGTGAGACGATGCTTAAAAACACAACCAAGCTACTTTCTCAAACTGGCCATTTAAGTGGGCACATTTTGAGAGCTCTCCTGAGTTTGAAGGCTCAGGACGGAGCTCCGGAGAGGGACCGAAGCCAGACCTGGGCACTGAGGCCTGGCCAAGCACCTGCAGCCTCTGCAGACCTGCCCTGGCCCCATGGCCCTCTCCCGTGAGCAGACTGCTGCATGTGTGCTCTCTGGTATTTTTATCCCCTGAAGCTCTGACACAAAAGCCCAGGCCTGCTGATCAGGCAAACACGGGTATAAGCTTTTATTAGTGAGGAAGCATTCGATTTGGTCAGTGATTCAAAGTGGCCTCTACAGGCCTGCTATGGCCTGCAGCCCTGGTGGCTGTGCAGTGAGGTTCACTGCCCATTGTTTCATCACTCAGCAGCGATCCCAAAAATGTAAGTGCTCATGGCCATGGGAGGAGGAAGATATTGAGTGGGGGACAGCAGGTGTCCAGATCGAGGAGAGGCACCTGGCATCCATAGGCACAGCAGCCGCGTGCTGCCAGAGCCCACGTTCTGGCAAGGAGATGATGTTTTTCTGAATGTGTCCCCATTTATAATGAGACATTACTCACAAGCCGGAGAATAAAATAGAATAATAGCATCTATCAGCATTAGTCATGTTTTAAATACTTACCTTTCAGAGCAGCATGGGACTTGATAGGATAATCTTCCCATAGACACGTAGGAAGCGCTCATTGATGTACATGGCCCCGTTAGCAAATTACAGCTTGCTGCTCTTTGTGCTGCTGCTTAGGGTGCTTCTGCCAGGGGGCTGAAAGTGGAGTGAGGGGAGCCCAGAGCTCCTGAGACATAGGCTCAGAGCACAACAGGAGGTTTCTGGAGTTTTCTGAACCCTAAGTACAAAAATTCTTTTGGCTTGTGATGCCGTACCTGATCAGTTTCAAAAGAGCTTTGTAATCCCTTTCGTCTAGTGTTTTTGCCTCCAGCATACTCAGTGGACACATTTCCTGGCCCAAACCAACCCTGCATTCCTCGAAAAGAGCATGCACCAATTTAGGAGTACAAACTCATTTTGCACATGTGGAACCAGGGCTCAAACTTCTGTGAGTGAGGGATGCCACAGCCTCCCACAAACTCTGTGCTTGGAATGCCTTACCAGAAGTGGCTGGGAATTCTGCAAGGAAGCAGATTAAGCTGGGAGAATGAGGTTTTGTCTCAAACCCCAAAATGCTGCACTAGTGTATCTGTTTTGATGATCCACTGACAAAAAGCAGGAACCCACTTGCTCGGAAATCCCAGATCTCCAGCATCCTATGTGGGGTCTGCACCAGGACTGCTGTGTTCTGTTTGAGAAAATTCATTGCAGGATTTTAGCTCTCTGAACAAGTGGTATTTTTTTTTTCTTTAAAACCCATGCTTGAGGGGTGGTAAAATCTGCCGAACAATCTGTATGCTTAAGGAGATGATGGAGAGGAAATTTGGTTCGCAGTCAGATGCTCTTAACCAATTTCAGCAGTGGCAAGACACAAGAGAGTAGCAATTTTGCACAGCAGTGGAGTGATATTCCCTGTAGTCTCCTGCAGATCTGAGTAAGGCTTCTGTGATACATTAACCAAACAGAAGGGAGGAGGTGGGAGAAGGGCTGGTGCCTCTTGCCTTGTTCCTGGACAGACCCCAGGAAGTGGGCTGACCTGGAATAAGTCTCTTTGTCCAGTGAAGGAGGTCACCTTGCTCTACACCAATAGGATGGGAGATGGAAAGTCTTCCAACCCTGTTAGAAAATCTAGGCAGCCTTCAGGACCACTAAAAGTCACCGGTTGCCCTTGTTTGTGGGCTTATCTTCCTGAAAAAGTGGGTTGAGGAAAGGAAAAAGGGGAAGGGAAAGCAGCCCACGAGGATGCTGCTCTTCACCTAGGCTCATGCAGTGAGGACCGATGTCCTCAGGCTCAAAGATGCTGTTCTCTACCAGTGATGGCTGTCACTGCAAGGGTGAGCCATCAGGCACGCTGCTCCTATGTGGGGCAGGGGGTAGGTCTGGGGCCTCTCCATGCCCAAGAGAGGGATTGGAACAACCCACTCACCACAGGGCTGTCCCATGCTGCCACAACATCAGCAGAAAAATCAGGAGTAACAGAAACATGATGCTGTCCTCCATTTTGTTTTGCACCCAGAAATACAACAGAATTAGGAAAAGAGGCAGAGGATTGACAAGAAGGAGTTCTTAACGGAAGTAACCCGCACTGCGGAGAGAGGGTGGGAGAGCAATAACTTCCCCTTTAAACTAAATAGGGGTGAAAAAAATAAAAAGAGAATTCTGCACGTTTTCAAGCATGAGACTCCCATACAAATGGTTCCCGCAATGTTTAAATCATTTGGGCTCCTTCCTTATGCTGTTTCTAAGTTTGAAGAATGCCTGCTGGGTATGATTAATATTCCTCCTCCTACACTTACCCGTTACTCCTGACAGCAAAAATTAAAAGAGGAGCTTCTCTTCATTCAACCCCAACCCACAGGAATGTGGCTACATGGGGGAAGTTGCTAATATAAAAGGGGAAGGTTTGTAGACTGGCTGAATTCACAGCCAGGAGAGGTGTAGCTCTCATTCAGCAGCCCTGATGGATGAGCTATCCCTCGCCTCCTCCCAGATGGTTGCTGGGCATGAACACTGCTCAGCAGGGCTGGAGGAAATTCGGGTCCCTCTTTCACTGCAGGGACACCTGTGGGATTGGAGCAGCCTCACTTGCTCCAGGCAGGGTTGCTATGGGCAATGCTGCTAGGTGCAGCCAACAAGGCACAGTATAAAGAAGAACCATCCCAGAGCCCTCAAAACGCAGCTGCTTACTATGCTGCATGTGTTTCTCCTCTTGCCTTCCCTCTTTCTGCATGTTTCAGGTTAGCTTTCACTGCAAAATAAAGCCCTATCCTTAATCAAAGCACTGTTGGTAAATGTGTTAATTCATGTGTTTATGAAGATGTTCAACAGCATGGGGGAGTGTATAAATCATTATCCTGAGCACTCTCTTCCACATCAGCTGTGCCCTCTGCGTATGTTCCTGTATGCAACATGCAGTGATGTATGAGCCTGCTAATACCTGCTGTTGATATGTGGAATGAGAGCATGCAGCTTTGAGTCTCACCGCATGAAGGACAGCTGAGCAGAGCAATGCACTGCCCCTTCCCACCTGCAAGCAGGCTCCTCTGGAATCAATCCCAAAAGGCAGGAGAGTCACCAGTGTCCAGTCCACCCCACAGGAGAACAGCATTTCTTAGATTCTACCCTCAAATGTTCAAAAACCTCCGAAGACTTTCTGAGGCTGGGCAGCATTCTGCACTAGAGAATGAAGGCACCAAACGTCTCTGAGACACACAGCATGGACCTGTAAAGCAGGTTGTCATGCTGTGCTGATATCAGAGGATAAACCCACAGAAGCCCATGACCAAGTACTATTTTCACCATCATGATACTCACTGCAAGTGGACCAGTGATTGGACCCAAGGGCAGCCTCCCAGAATTATTCGTGTGCTTTTTCTATTTGGCTTGCTGGTTGTGTGGTTGCAGGGCAGAGCAAAGCAAACTTCAATCCCTTGAAACAGGCACCTTCTGTCTGAGAGAAAGATAGAAGTCACCCATGCTCCTTGGCCTCCCACGGGCATTCAGAGATGCTCTCTGTCCCAAACTCTGCATGGCCATGCCCTGACTTAGAGCCACCAAGGACATTTTCACATCTTGACTTTGGAAGAAGTTTGGATGGGGAGACAAACATGCATTGCTCCTCCCCATGGACCACACCAAGCTGAGGGCTTATTCCCACTAGGCTCAGCACCCTGATATCTCATCCCAGGTAGCCCCACTATGACCACGTGGGCAGTTTTTTTTACCTGCAAGCAGTGAGCCCCAAGCCTCAGCCATCAGCTCCCCACACAAGTGCTACCCCATCACTTTGCTCCACTTAGTTCTGGCCTTTCCTTCATCATCTCCTTGCAAGAAAAAGGGGTGGGGAAGCCAATTATTTTCTTCTTTCTTCACCATCAGCCTTGGTTGCAGCATATCACTAAATACCAGGGGGCAGAGATCAGCTTTGATTCTGGAGCACTTCAAGGGACATCGTGCAGGAGACAGCTACACTATGCTAATGAGCCAGAGATTTCCTTAAGGAAAAAAAATGACAAGAATCATTTTAATTGCAACCCTTTCCCTTCAATTAGCCCCCTCCCTTGCTTAGAAGCGGGAACAAGTAATCAGGAATTGGAGGTAAACATAAGAAAACTGCTGCTTTATGACAGTCTGAGTTTCAGATGCAAGCACTAACACCTGAGTGAGGGGTGCTGGACCAGGGTAGCTGAAATCACAATGCAAGATGTTCAGAGGCTTTCCCCCTCCCTTCACACTCTGGGTAAAGCTGGAGAAGTGTTTTCAGACCCTTGAAAGTCTCTGTGCTCCGTATCACTGGGCATACCCCCCTCCAGAGGAAGGACAGGGCAAGGCTGGGCCGGGCAGGAGGAGAGATCCAGCTCCATCACCATGACAATTGGAAAACTCCAACATTATGAGTCCACTGCCATAATGAAATTAATCACTGCCTTGTGCACTGCACCTTCATGGGGTGGGTACAGATGGGGAAGAAACAGCCAGCAGTGAGGAACAGCTACATTCCACTTTAATGAGGCTAAGGAGCAAAATGGAGTCAATTAAATCTGGTTCTGGTAGCATTGTCTAAGTACATAATAATTGTTATAAGCTAAAGCAAGACAAGTTGTTTGAACTCCTTGGGCAGGCTTTTTCTTTCTTTCTTTCTTTCTTTCTTTTCAAAATTAGCTTTTCAGGATGCATTTCAAATTTTTCCTCTGTTAATGCTAGGTTCAAAGGACATGTGGGACAGATTCAACTCAACAGTTTGTAAACAGCTGACGTGGGAGGGAGAGGGCACTTAAGTTATTGGAATTGTTTTCATTCAAAAAATTTTGTAAATTAATTCCTCCCCCAACTGCTTGCTATAAACACCACATAGCCATATTCCTCCTCTTCAGATGGATCATGCAGACAGATGTGCCTTCTGTTCTTTTGCAAACATCAAGGCTGCCTTGCTCACTGAGTAAATGTCAAGGTGCTAATTAGTTGTAACGGGAGTCAGGCGGGGACAAGTCACAGCAGCGGGAACATGATGGCAGAGACACAGCAGAAGGAAACACCGCTGGTTTTAAAGCAGCCCCTAAGCAGCAGAATGGGCAGTACAGCATTAAGGGGACCAGGTTTTGGGGGCTGGCGGCACATGGGGCTAAATATGGGGTGCTCCTTCCTGATGGGTGCTGGGGTTGTGCAGCTAAGGGAGGACATTTCTGCTCCCCTCTTCATCACACTGTTGTATTTTAAGCCTTTTGTCTCTTTTGTTTAGACAGTGCCTGTTGACTATTTAAACATGTAGTAATTGGCATGTAGCACCATGGTAGTTGCATGGGAAATACTGTTTCATGGCATGTGAGTACCCCTCTCTTCACACCTTTGATGCAGGCCATGCAGTGAGTCCTGGTTCCAACACTTGTGACTTGTGCAATTATTTTCCCAGCCTGTAATTGCCAAGCTGGGTGCTTACCTGGTGTGCCTCAAATTAACATTTAGGAAACAAGAGAACAGAGAGTGGTAACAGAGAGGGACCTGTTGGAGAAGAACAGCCCTGCACAACATACCCATTGGCTGGCTTCTGTGTTGAAGCTGCAGAGGAAGGGTGGTAGTAGGCTGACAAATGGAGGAGGAAGTTGCTGGTGGGTAGAAGAGCCATCCTGGATTTGGCAGATGCTTCCAGGTGTTAAAATGGCACCTGGAGCCAAGGCATTTCATTTCAGCAGCAATCAGCTCCTTCATTTCCTTCAAAAGGAAAGGAAACCTGGCCTGCATCAGTAGTGCAGCCAGCAGCACTAGGGAAGGCCACCTCGTACACCACACTGGTGAGACCACAAATTCAGTGTTGTGCTCAGTGCCACTAGGGCTGTAGCAGGGCTGCAGCCCATCAGGGAGGCTCTGATCTCTGTTACTCAGGCTTGTTCTGTACCTGAGCAATTAGCCACAGCCAGCACATGGGTCCCTCTACATCAGGTGTTAGAGGTTCAGGATTTCACTAAAAGGAAGCACCAGAGATCTTCTTTCCCAGACTAGTAGGAGTGAGAATTAAATGTTGTTTCTCACTATTCACTGCTTCCCCTGCCTCTGTGAGCAGCTGTCTCCTGGCTTTCTCTCTCATTTGGAGCTCGCTGGAAGCATCCCTGGGTTGACCCTTCTGCTCCACGGCAAGCTGATGTCCCCTAGGACTCCCTTATGCACTTCTCTGCAAGAAACAAAGTACTGCCTCCTCTGCTGTTTCATAATCCTTCACTCAAACACACAGATTATTTAAACATAAGCAGGGATTCCATGCCAGATTTTGGAATGCAAGCAATTTGAGAGTATTAAATTCCACCCTTTTATCTTTAGCATGCTAAGTCCTAGCATCCGGCCATGCAGAAACAGCGCAGTGAATGACATGTAGTAGAGAAACAAATGCTCTTGCAGCCTGGAGATGAAGCACCACACCTCCCTCTGAGTGGGGAAGTGCATGCATTGCAAGCCAAGGCTGCCCATCTCCCAAAAGCAATGTAGGGAGCATCCAGAGGCTCTGCTCATGGCTGCACCTGTGGGGTTCAGGTTTGAGTTTGGCTTCAGAAGGAAGGCAGGAATTGCCTTTCCAGATCACAGTAAGCAACAATGTACCTCCAGTGACCACCAGAAGCAGCCTGGAGAAGAGCCTACCAGAGGGTGGTAAAATGGGAGAAGCTACAGTATCACGCTCACGCCAACCAGGAAGGAGATCGCAGGTGCAGCTCCTGCCTTCTTCACCAGCATGGCTGTGGGCTCCCTCTGTGCCAGGACATTACCCAAATGCCACCCCTGGATCACTCTCCTCCTGGCCCATTTTATGCCAAATTTCTCAAAGTAGGCTCAGCTCCCTGATGCCAGAGAAAACAGTGAGGTTGTGCCATGTGCTGAGCTCGCGTTTTCCATCTCCTTGGCACACAGGCTTTTCCTTGGAGTCTCCTGAAAACCAAATATCTGCTGTGTTTGTCAGTCTGCTAACACCAAAACTCCCATTGTGGAGGGGTGGAAAGGTGGTTTGTCTGCCATGGCTCCACCTTCTCAACGGGAGAAGCCCCAGCTACCGTACTGGGGAGAAGGACATTGTGGATCACTCTGCATCCTGAAATAGGAGGATGCTGTCAACTGCTGTGCCATGCTGGTGTCCCCACGTGTGGAGATTGGTACCCCTGCTGTGGTGCTGGAAATGGGCACTGTCCAGCCCCAGGGCCACGCATGGGTCCCCCCAAAATGCCATACCCTGCTGTCTCCATGTGCCCTGGCTGAGAGCAGACAGGGAGACAGAGCAGCCGTGCGAGCATACAGGAGCCAAAATAGTGAAGCCGTGTGGGAGTAAGCCCGGCTCTGACTCACCCACTGCTCTCAAATACCCTTTTCTCCAAGAGGAGGATTTTTCCTCCACTCCTTGTTATAAGAGGCTTTGAAGGGGCCCCAGCCTGCAGCATCTTACTGGTTGTGTTGCAGGGAGTCAGAGCCTGTGTGCCCCATGGTGCAACACAATGCTGGAGTTTGAAGACCAAACGGGGAACCAGTTCTGTGCTTCAGATGGCGTGATCTGGGGGTGAGGGGTCTCTGCCATGCCGTGAGGTTGGGATGGGCACAGAGCTCCTGGATGGGCGGCGCTGATAATTCCTAATTCCTGAACTTTGGGGAAAGGAAGTGGGTGACAGCAGCATGCAAATAGAGTGAGGTGGAAACCCATGGGAGATGTAACTTGTCTCCTCAGTGAAATGGCAGCTCTGCTTATCATGGGGTTCATGCCAGAGCTGCTCTGCCCGAACACCATCCTCTTCATTCCTCATGAAGTCCCTGCATTTTTTCTTATAGAAAAGTCTTAGTGTAATTGGGAATGAGAACTCCTAGTTAAATGTCTGTTCTTATGTGCCGCCAGTCCTTCTGTTTTTACCTTTCCTTCCTCTGATTCTACCCAATTAGTCTGTCACAGATAAGCTGTATTTCTTCATCCAAAAGAGGAAGTATTTATTATTGACTCCATATTCACCACCTGTATTCTCTGAGGTTTTTTCCTGGCTACAATGGCTCTGCACCATGATTGCTCAGCTTGTTTACTGATCTGTGACTCTGGAAGTTGACACTGTGCTCAGAGAAACCTCCCTCCAGCACTTCCCTCCATCCATTACAGCTTGCTAACTTTGCTGGCCTTGCTTTTGGCACAGCGATACAACAGCAATCCTATAATATGGTCATTTTCATACAACTTCAAACCGAGCATCTTTATTAGCAGGTGCTAAATTGCTGCTCCAGCTGCTGAATGGTAACAATTAACTCAATTAACATCTAAACAGATGTAATTTTTGAGGAAACGAACAACATTAATAACCACCAAAAGGGGGAAAAGGCTGCAATTACAAACGTGGAAAAAATCATGCTCAGCTACAGACAGGCATGTGTTGCTTCCAGTGTCCCCTGGAGAGCTGTTAGAGCACGGCCCTTTCTCTGAGCACTGGCAGTACGTGCAATCCATAATGTGCACCGTGCTTACCGCTATGGATGGGGCTGTATCTGCGGAGGATTCATTGCAGCTCCTCTCTGCAAAAACAGATTAGGAGGGACAGGCTTTGTTTGCAATTCGGAGCCCCCCCCCCCCCCCCCAGCACATGTTGCAAATACACAGAGATGAGCCCCTTCCGGCAACAGTAGAACTTTGCCAAAAGTGCTCACCAAACAACATTGCAAATGGTGTACTAGGAAAAATAGAGATAGCTCACAAATCATATTTTCATGCTTCTCTCCACTTCCTGGCTGTCTTTGGGATGCAATGATGAGGCACTGGAAGCACAGACTTGTTGCATGATGCATTGAAATGGGGCAACCTGTTACAGAATGGCCATATTCTGTGGTTTCTAACCCAAATACACCCGTGGGCTCTCACTGTTAGCTGCCTTCTCCATCAGAAAAGCCTTCTGAATGGCAAAGCCCCAGAGTGACCAGCTCAGCTCCTCAGCCTGCTGTCTGTGCAGTCGGTCTGTCATACCAAAGGGGCATTCATAAGGAAAGCAGACATAAAGCTGTGAGCTACCACAGCTCCAGCCCAGTGACCTCTGTGTACCAGGAGTGACCTCCTGCCTGAGCTCCCTGCAGCACGCAGAGACATCTAATGGCAGAGGAACAGCACTGCGAATGGCACAGCTTAAAAATGCGTTATTGCAACAGGGGAAAATAGGAAAAATATGAATTTCCCACCTGCGTTATCACTGCACACCGAGTTATTGGAAAGAAATAATTTGCAAGCTGGAAATGAGCCTTGGCACTCAGAGGCAATGCTGTGGGATGGAGGTGGGCCTTTCCCTAGGGAAAAGAAGGGAGTTGGGGCAATGCTGCCACGCTGGGACTCTGGGAGGAAAAGCAACAGCAGAAGGCTCATCCACGCTCCAGTCTCTACTTCAGTGCATGTTTCCCGCTGACATCAATAACCCTGCTCCCTGTTGCTTTTATTTTTATATCCACAGCTGCTCCCTGAAAGCTCCACTCTTCAAAGTGCCATTCGGGTGTGCTGGAGCTGCCACAAGGCAGCTCTTGCACAGAAGGCATGGCCCCGTTGCTCGGGAAGCCCAGCAGATAGCAGAGGGAGAGGCAGGTGCTCCCTGGTAGCACAGGCAACCACATCCCATCCAGTTTCCCCACAGCTGGTGAGGACCGGCGGCATGGGTGGGCATGAGAGACGAGGTGATGGAGGGCTTCAACCCGGACCCCTCTGCTCTCAGAAGATCTGGGTGAATTCAGGAGAGATTTGGCTCATTGCTTTTTTGCAGACTGTTTTCGTAGGGCCTTCCTCATTCCAGATGTCAGCATGGAGTAAGTGAAACGCCTAATTTGTGTTATACTTATGGCAGTGGCATCTCCATGTTAGTTTTCATTGAGTTCAGGAGGAAAATGAAATATTTTTAAAATTCTCCACAAAATGTGGGACAAATAAGAACATGTTCATTCAATCTATTCTCAAATGTTTTGTGATTACCGTCCAGGTTAGGGGTTGTTAAAGAAAGAAAAACTCAAGTTCCTTTGAAATGAAAAATGGCAGTGTTTTGTTCTGCTAGCAAGGACCTGCCAATAGTTTTCTCCCAAGAGAGTTTGTTCTTCCCCACAAAGAGGGTCCATTTTGACTAAAGAGTGTCTTTAAAGGGGAAATGACCTAGCTGAAAAAAAGTTCGGGGCTAATTATTCACAAAGGAGCTAAACTGGTTCTGGTTCTCTTGTGACTTTAACTCTGCCTTTATTTCAGCACAAATGCAAACTCTGGAGTGACTCGCTCATGGAGCTTGTGTCATGCACAGCTGTTGACAGTGCTTACCCACCACTCACTGCCTGTCCTCACTTTTAATTTTTAATTTGCTGTAATTAAGAGGCCTACTGGAAACAAAGCAAACTTCGGGGATAAAAATCCTCACTGCACGGGGCCTGGCCAGCCAACGGCTTGCCCTCAAACTGCTTCGGGAAAGGAAACGAGAAGAGATTCAAAACCTCTCCTAATGCAAATAGGGACATCCGTCTCCATTTAATCCTTATTTAGTCTCTCATTCAGCTTAAGTGTTACGCACAGCACTGCGATGGCCGTTTGCAAACAAACACGCACAGGCTGCGTGGATTTCCCTCCTTGAGCTGTGATGCTGGCACGGTGCCCCCAGCCCTCCCTGGCTCACGGGGCTGCAGCAGGTATGGGATACACAGTGGGGATGAATGCATTTGCAGCTGAGAACTGGCAGCAGGATCTGCCCCATGTCACAGCTGATACTGAGCAGGGTGTGTGAGGATTCATCACCCGTGGGGAGAAGAAGAAATAGATAAAGATCAGAAAGATAGTACTGATGATCAGGTCTCTGTCAGCAGAAAGCATTTGTGATAACAATAATTTGCTCTCAGGTGACGCTTTTTGCAGAAGGACCTTGCAACTTACCAATGCAGAGGGTGTGCTGTTATCCTCTCCCTAATATCCAATCTCTGGAAGCGAGATCAGGGCAGATTGCGGCCTCTTTTCATGCAGATCATTAACATAAAACAAGCTGGTTAAAAGACTGTTCAAGCCTCTTTCGTGGGCAAAGGAGATGAAAGAATTTTAACTCCAAGGCTGCCTGGTGCACTAGGGCAGGAGCTGGTTCCACTTGCTGGGGAGCTCTGCAGGACAGGGGCATTGGTACTACCTGTGCGCTACAGGACAGAGGGAGCTGAGGTGCACCGAGCCCTCTGCACAATGCTTGTCACACTTTTGGGCCATCAGTCCCATAAAAAAAGGCCTTTCAAGAAGGGCAGGGTCTGGGCAACTTCCGTGGTATTTCCAGGTCCAAGTGTGTGCCTGCTGTTTGATGAGGTTTATTCTTGTCAGTGTTTCTTGGTGCTGCATGCAATATCTGGGCAAAATAACCCCATCCGTCAGCGGGGAGCCTCCAGCACAGTGGTCTACACAAACAATAACAAATCTCAGTTGCTTTTTCAAGCAAAAATGAAAGTCATTCAGGATATGAGCCAATTCCCTTCTGTTTAGCACTTAGTCTCTGCTCCAAAGCTTTTTGGAAACCCTTAACTGGTAGCTTTGAAGCATTTGGAAAAAAAAAATGGTTTCCCTTCTTCATTGATGTACTGTCTCTTTTTTCTGCCAAAACCTACACTTTTTTTGCCAAAATAAAAACCCACTAGTGTATGAAAGCAGAGCTCATCCTCCAGGGAGGGGAAAGAAAGCTAGCAAGTAAGATCTGACAGAAATATAAAATCTTCCAGGAAATGATATCTTCAGTGCTGTTTTTTATGCTTCATCATATTGCAGTCAGAAGAAATTTTACCAGGGTCCATATGAGCCCAATTAAAGCACTCACTTTCTAATTTTCACAGAGCCCTCCAGAAAATATGTCGCAAACAAAGGCTACAAAGACCTCATGGGGACTGTGCTGCTCTTCACACTTTCTGTAATCTGCTCACTGCCGTCCTCCTCACTGATCAGAGGTGGCAGATAGGTCGCTCTCTTTTCTTCTCCTTCCTCCCATGGCTGCAGCAAGCCTGGCTGTGAGCCCTGTGGTGTGGCTCATGCCTGGTCTCACTTTGTTCCCATGAGAACAGAGCCAGTCAACAGACAGCGATATCTCTGTAATGGACCTTGTTGGTGAGGTTTTCAGGACAGAGGCAGTGGAAGTCGGAATGGTTGGAGTGGATGGTTGTAACTAGATAATCTTTAAAATTCTTCCAACTCAAGCCATTCCTTGATTCTATGATTTTAAGTGACCCACTCTGGCTGGAATTTGTGGCCAAGAAAGTCAATGCACTAGGGGCATCCAGCTCTGCAGGGCAGAGCATCCTGGGGACATCCCCAGGTGCCTTCTGGCCAGAAAGCCATGTCACCCAGCCCCCTGACACCCAACCACCATCACAGAAAATCTCAGGATCCCAGCCTTGGTTTCCAATTAACACTTCCCATGGGGAAACACATCAGTTTCAAACCTCTCCCTTAGCAAGGATGGTGTAAAACCTAACAAGCCTGACTCAGAGACAATGCTGGCTTGATTTACAAGCTGCCAAGTGTGCAGCCACTGCTCAGTGTTTGCAGAGCTGGGAGGGAGAGACACGCATCTCAGCCCTGTGCAAGCCAGGCCCCCCCTCTGGAAGATGCTCTTTGGGGAAAGCAGCTGTGGGTTGGGCTGTGAGCGTCCTGCTAGACCACGTGCCATCCTTTATGGGTCCAAGGGGAACATTTCTCATTATCTCTCCTGGCAATTTAATTAATCTGTGTTCAGTAATGAACCTTGAAATTTCAATTAAAAACATCGTTACTAATCAAGACAGGATTCAAAACAGTCAAGGGGCTCTTGATAGCTTTACAGTAGCAAGAGATTTGGGTTCAAACCAGGACTTTTGGGCACTGTGTGACTGGTCTCTTTGTTTTGGGTGGGGATCCACAGCATTTCAGACTTGTCTGTGTATCTCCCCTCATCCTGCCCAACCCAAGAGAGATGCGTCTTGTCACCAGCACTGAATATACAGCCTGAATTTCGTTCAGCTTTTGACAGAAAATCACTGGCCTCAAAAATAAATCCAAAAAAAGGAAAATCACCAAGCGTGACAAAGAAACACCACCTCTGCAGCCTGACTGTGTTAGTTCTGAGATGGCACTAAGGCACTTCTCTGCATATTTTCTGGCAATTAAAGCCTTGGGAAGGAGATGTGTGTATCTTCAGTGCCTTGACATTGCTGAGCTGTTCTGCCTGGCAGCAAATAAGAGAAGCCACAGAAGGTAATTTCTGTCTAAGCAGTGTCAGTATTATCTGACCCAGAGAGGATATCCCTCCCCGTTCCTGGGTAGAGCCTCCCTTTTGGGGCCAGCTGTTCATCCAGTTCAGGGTGTGCCCTCCTGCACCCAGCACCAGGACCGTGCAAGATGGGAGTGCATCTACCATGCATCCAGAAACAGTGCTTTCAGAGACCTGGGCTGGAGATGCTGTGAGTACATCCAAGCATGGAGGTGCAGGAGACGACCTGCACTGGGCCAGAGAGGCACTGTGATGTGTAGCTGGTAGGCATTGCCATGTGGAGGCACTTTCTTGAGCAAAAACTTGGGCGGAAACTCAGGAAAGAAGTATCTTGGAAATTATGCAACAGTAAGCCATAGAGCAAGGTAGGAGTGGACAAAAGAGAAGCCAATCCTGCCTGTACTCTCCAAGTTGCCCACAGCTTTTCAAAAAGAAAATAAATACAATAATGCATACATTCAACAGGAGAGGATAAAACTGAGCTCTTTACTGAGGTGTGCCAGTCCAATGGCCTGGCAGTGCTGACTTCAAAGGGAAAGCAGAGTTTTATGTTTCATTTTATCCCACAACATTTAGACTGTAGTTTTCTAGCTTGGGCATCCAGAGATTATTGACCAATGCAGCACATGTTTGTTATTTAAATAAATTACAAGTGGCATTTTTCAAAGTGGTCAGTGCTCGCATTTCTATGTCTCTGTAGAGTTGCTCTGGGTTGGTCTCTGGAGCATTGCATGTGCATTATTTCCCAGATACACAATTGAAGGCTGATTGTAGCCTTTTGTAAAGAGCCTAGCAGATTAAATTATCCAAGCCAGGAGGTATCTGTGTAATGATGCTTATTTTGTTTCCAGTGCTACACCAGACTGAAGCTCTTGTCAACCACTAAACTCCCATGTTGGCCCATAGGACTGGCTAGTAGCAGAGCTGAGGACTTCAGCAAATGCACTTGAGATGCTTGGGCTGCTCCAAGGACACTTCATGCCCCCATATTGGACAAACAGCAGCTGCAGGCTACATGTGAACCTGTATCAAATTGCAAAAAATTTTTGCATCCTAGTGACAAAAACACTGAGGTGAGGAGCATCTCTGGGAAACTAGTCAGGACTAGTTTAAGAAGGGCAATGACTACAGCTGCTGTATTGCCAGGGGTAAACTAGTGCCTGCCCCAGGCAGGGGATGGACAGGAGCAAGGGGCCCTGCAGGTAGTTTTGAGCTGCAGAAGAAAGACTCAAGTCCGTGTACAGCTCTATAAGGTGTGGTTGCTGGTACAAGCCTTGCCATCCCAACTGCCTCTCTGGGGAGAATGAGATGACAAAGGGTAAATGGGAACTCTAGAAAACACTCTCTCAATTCATGTGCTGTTTCCCATGCCTAGCTGGCCTACAGCTTGGATAATTATATTTCATCCATAGAGGCAAAATTTGCAGAATAAATTATTAATCACTGGTTGTTTGCCCAATATCAAGCAAGAAAGAAGTGAGCATTCACAAAGCCGGCAGCTCAACAACATTCTCTCTGTCATGCTACATGAGACGCAAGCACCGGATGCCACAGCTGGGAGACATGTGCCTGTCCTGAGTGCTCAGTCACCACACTTCCAGCCTGGCATGGGGAGCATGCTGTGAAACCCGGGTGACAGAGCATCTCTCCATCTTCAGCATATTGCACATGTGATGGGAAATGTGATGGTGCCTTGGCTTTGCAGAAGGAGATGGGATCTCTTTCCACCTTGCCATCAATAGGCATTTCCCAAACATCTCCCCTCAAAGCCCATTATCCTCTCCCGCACCCACTGGGCACAGCCACAGAAGATGCTCTGCCCTATGCAGAAGTTCTCGCTACAATTTGCAGCTCATCAGTGCTGCTGGGCTTGCCCTACAAACTTCCAACCTCTTTGAGCCTGGGCGGGTGTGTGGCTCAGGGATGCTCCCTGGCACGGAGCACTGGGGTAATACTGCATGGGACCCACACCCAGGATTATGGCTTTGAGAAAGGAGGAAACATTGGAGCTTGGCTCAGAGGAACATAGTAATTACCTGAGCAGAAAACAGAGTCTTTTCTTTCCTGGTACAAAATATCTGATAAAAGCTTGAGACCAGCGATATTTATATTAGCAGATTTTACATCCTTCTTGTGTGTACTTAGACTGCAAGACACAAATCAAAGCAGGGGTTCATTCCAAGAACAGTTTATTTTTATCTGAGTTAAGTATGTGCTGGCAAACCAGATACTGGTATGTTGATTCTGTTGGTTTGGTGTGATTTATAATAGTTCCTATAGTTTTATACTGTGTTTCTCTCTTGAGTACTTAATTTATCCAAATCATAGGTTTTGTTTTTTTGTTTTGCTTCATATACTGTAAATTTTCTTTTGTGTGGTTTTAGGTTTTAGTGGTCAGCTGCAGTGTCGTAACACTTTAATGCAAAGGAAGAACATAAAAACATGAAAACTAATTCTAAATGGGCCTGCAGTCAAATATATCCCTCTTTAGACCCACCCACATGAGGTGCAGAGTAAAGCAGCATGAACGAAGTGCCACTCAATAATTCATACCTTTCAGCCTTGGCGGTTTCTCACCTGAGCCTGGAGACTCTGGTTGGCTGACGTTGGGCACAGGCTGACCTGGGAGGGTGCTGGCACCAGCCATTTACATTGTCAGCCTGAAATATTTGCTCTCTGAAGCAAAAATCCCAAGGGGTGTATGGATTTAGCAGAGAAGAGGTCGTGGGTCCTCCCTGGATCCCATGTTGCTACTGCTGTGTTGGGTTAGTCATACAGAGGAGGGGATTTGCGAATGATCTGTAATCCTCTGTTTGCTATCACTGTGTTGCCATCCCTGTGGGGCATAACAGAGCCCTTGGTAACCTCCGTAGGGATGGGTTTTTGGCAATTCTGCAAGGACACCTGCTCTCAGGCCGTGCTGGTGCACAGCTGGCAGGGCAGGATTCATGCTCAGGACAAGACAAGGAGAGCATGCCCTGCACAGTGCTGTTCATCAGTGCCATGCCTGAGGCTGGTAATTAAAGAAGGGAGAGAGAAAGAGAGGGAAAAAAAAAGAAAACAAAAATCACTTTCTTCAAGATTTATGAGAATATAAACTCAGGAACTGAGATGTTCCTATCACCAGCTATGAGACCCAAGGGACAGTTTTGACTTAATGCAGAGTCAAATGCTCATCTCAGTTATGAATTCAGAAGGTGATCTGGAAAGTTTGGAGCGGAGACATACGGATACTTGAAGAGGAGCATGCAAGAGGCTCAGTGCTGCCAACATTGGTTCTTGTACCTTATTTCAACTGCAGTACTCAAAGCCTGTCCGGAACCTAGGGGGACAGGCAGATGTTTGGGAAGGGGCAAGTGGGCAACAGGGATTGATGTCCACGTTCCCAAACAAGCACAGGCATCTAATGCAGCAGCAACCAGGATGCAAAAGACCTGCTTAGGACCCAAGTCACCATGACCCTCCTCCTTGGTTCCCCCGTGCAGGTGGAATTTGAGAACCATGTTTAATGGCAAAGAAGAAAGATACATTCAAAGCACCTAACATTATGCCTGTGTGCAATCAGATATTTTTCTTTGCGATATGCCAGATGTTGAACGCAACATTGTCTGGAGCTATCTCCTTGCCTTTCGTGATTCTTCCAGCTGCCACAAATGGGAAATAATGTTGCTAGCTCAACAAGAAATATGCCAGCTCCAACACAGTGGCTGAGAAAGGACAGTGGGTACTCAACAAGATCTCCATTGTCCATTCTTGTGTTTGGTCACTGGAAGAGCTGAAGAGATGCCAGCTCCACTAGAGAGGGGGATTCTGTGATGGATTCTGGACTCTACTCTAGAGGATATGCATCCCTGTACGTCGTTGATCTATCTCTCAGGAAAGTTATGGGGATGTTTCATGCCACCCAACTCCTTTAATTCTAGTGGCATCTGGTGAAATTATTCATGAGAGAGTTGAGATGGGTCGTGGCCCTGCTGCAGCAAACAACTCATCAGCCAAGTAGAGCAAGGAAAAGCAGTGCTAAGGGCTTAACCTTGGGGCACCCCAGTGCTGTGGCCAGCAGGACTCCACACCAAGTAGAGGGAGTCCCTGCTGGATTTTAATAAGGCTACTAAATACTTCAATAGATTTTAATAAAAATAAAGGTAAAATAAACATGCTTCGAGCCAATGATAATAATAATAAACAATAATAATGCAATGCCAGGTAGAGTTCTTGGGAGGAAGTTATTAAAAAACAAAAATGAAAACATCCAACCTAAAGATATTGTATCCAGTCTGGAGCAGGACAGAGTGACCAGGAGCAGGAATTTCTGTAAGCTGTTGCAGGCTTCCTGTAAGAGGCAGGGAAAGCAAGGAGAGCTTTACAGTTTCGGGTTTCTAAACCCCCACAGGAAACCTGTCTGCTCCTCAGAGTGATCCCCAGCTTCACTGATGGAACAGCCACGTACATTTCAGTTAAGGTAATCTCTTTCCTTAATAATTCATGACTTGCTTTAAAGGAGAGATTGAAGCTCAGAGGAAATCTGAAAGCTGCTGTATACATTCTAATCAGCAGCACTGCTCAGGGCCTATCTTTATTAAAAAAAAAAAAAAATCAGTGTAAGCATTTTTCTTAAACTACATGACCAAATAAGAGCTCCTTCCAAGCGACAGAAATCACAGCTGGCTTATTTACCCTCTTCTTTTATCTCTTTAATCATATAATAAAGGCATTATCCTGAAAAGAAGAGAAAGATCTTAAGATAAAAAGAGTGCGACATGACAAATATACTTTCATCAGCCAGGCAAATCGGTGCATCATAGAGAAGTTTGTTCTCAAGAAGTTGTCCTTCAATGCAAACATCTCTATAGGTGATTTGCATGCCTGCTTCCACATTGACCATCGCTATTATAATCATTATATTCTTCAATTCCCCTAATTGCATTAATGCAAGTGAATATTATTCCCCTGAGGCCCTGAATCTGATGAATATTCACTCCCTGGACTTGTGAGAAGCTGAGCTTCACAAAAAGGTGATGATGTTCTTGGGCATTTCAGCATGCATCCTAGAGCAAGAGTGAGGGCTGGCTGGCATACTGAGCTAAACTCAACTTTTCCTTCACCTACAGAATCATAGAACCATAGAATTACCAAGCTAGGAAAAGACCTCCAAGATCCGTTCACCTACCACCAGTATTTCCCCATTAAACCATGTCCCTTAGTACAACATTTAAATGTTTCTTGAACACCTCCAGGGGCGGTGACTCCATCACCTCTATGGGCAGCCCATTCCAGTGCCTGACCTCTCTTTTGGAGAAGAAATTGCTCCTGATACCTAACCTGAACCTCCCCTGGTGCAACCTGAGACCATTCCCTCTCATCCTATCGCTAGTTATGTGGGAGAAGAGGCTGACCCCCACCACACCACAACCTCCTTTCAGGCAGTTGTAGGGAGCAGTAGGGTCTCCCTGAGCCTCCTCTTCTCCAGACTGAACAACCCCGGTTCCCACAACTCCTCCTCATAAGATTTCTGCTCCAGTCCCCTCACCCTGTCTCACCGTAAAGTTGTTCAGCAGTAGCTCTTCTCAACACCCTTCAGAGATACTACCAGAAGGTCTCACACAGAGGTCAGGTGTTACTGCAACTAAATTTTCATCCAGAGTGCAAGAAGCAGCACCTAAGGCCACTGTCTGAAGACCTGTATGGGCACTTGACTGCCTTTGAAGCTCTGTCTCCTACCACCAAGTACAGAACCTTGCTTTACTGAGTCAACTGGAAGCAATGCAACTAGTAAGACAAAAACCAATAGAACTTCTAATGCTAAACTACCTCCTGCTTCTTGTCAGAAAACAAATTTTAAAGTGGCTGAGGATTAGATGTTCATCTAAGACAGCCCAAGTGGCGTGCCGCTCAGACGGAGCAGATCTAACCAGTATGATGGGATGGCTGTAAAATGATAGAGCTTCATGGAGGTCCAGGAAACTACCTTACACCACCCCGAGGACTAACCCTTTACAGTTCTCATACATCATTCCCGTATATTCAATTTTTGCTGTAAAAAGAGTTTATTTAGCGATATGTGCTCTTGTGAGTCAAACGGTCAAAGCATGCACACAAGACAGTGCATGAAGAGCCATGATGCTGCTTGTAAACCTGCAGCATGTCATCTTGTTTGATTGCATGCATAGCCATTTGTGGCCTAGCTAAGAGAAGCAAAGACATTGTCAAACTAAATAAGTGCAGTGCTCCACAGGAGTGAGTGCCTCTGCTCTCTCTGAGCAGCACCATCTTACTTGTAAGATGTATTCAAGGAAGCCCTGTCTGAGACAGCTACTAGGTAATTTGTGCCAAACCAGAAGTTAAATCACGAAGTCAGATCCCCTTCAAAAACCCATGAGTTTTATGTATATTTGCTTAAAAACATGGGAATTCTCCATTGCCATATATTGTGCAAAGCCAGTTTTGGATTTCAGCACCACTTCTACCCTCTGTGACACTTGGCTTTGAGTTGCTCAGGCTAATGGCATATTGGATGAAGAAAGCATTTAGCTGATCAGCCTGTGATTTACCTTCTCTGAGTGTCATCAAGTGTCCCTTCTTTTCTCTTTGTCCACCCTCATCAATGAATGCCTCTCCTTCTTTGTTAAGTATACACCTCTACAAACAAGATTTTTGCTCTTAGCTGAGACATTTCTTTAATTTTCTCACTACATTCGCCTTTTTTTTTTTACACACCTTCTTGATTTTATGAGGAGTTCTGTCTTTCAGCAAGGTTTTGTAATCCTTTCTAAGCCTTGGCTGATTTAACGTCACTCTCAGAGATGATTTAGGGGCAAGATGCAAGCAGCTGACTGGGAAAAAAACCAGTCTTGTAAAATAGCTTCTATATGTATCATAAGCTGGTCTGAATACCCTGAAGATACAGACACGGTCTAACATACCACTGGGGATCTGCGATCTATCTTTCAGGAATTAGAAAGATCCCAGATGACTATATACCATTCATAAGGTCTCGCATCATGGAGTTCGGGCAGCCTACAACTGCTGCAGCCATCAGGCAGGACCTGTACCGCCAGCCTTTGAAGTTTGTGGGAACTCCTCTGGTATTCTCACAGGAGGTTTTCCCTGTCAGGATTCATCTCCAGGAGTTACTGCCTGAAGACAAATGCCATGCTCTTACAGATCTCCAAGGCTTCCAGTCTCCAAAGACCTTGATTCTTTTCTTCCAGCTCATGATTCCAGTGCTGAAGTGCTGCCTTGTGCCACCTGGATGGGATGGGCTAGTTACACCAAAAGACTCAATGAACGTTGCAGTGTAGATGTGAGTCCCCATCACATTCACAGCCATTTTGCTTTTCTTTCAGGAGGTACAGAATAATCTTGCCATCAATTACTCCCACTTTAGGGAGTAATTGTGCACCGTCAGGTGTTTCAGACAGCATGAAAGGTGCTCTGAAAATATTCTGAATCAGTGCTCCAGGCTGCTGCAAGTGAACACTTAACCCAATGCATGGAAAAAATACATCTCTCTTTTCACTGAGGGAATCAGTGGGCTGTGTCTGTGATGAGGCAATATCTTATTCTGCAAGGCACTGCAACTGTAGCAGCAGTTTGGGATCAAGACAACGGATTGATGCAGGTGAATCTGTATTTATCGGCACTGCGGAGTTCAAGGCTGGCCTAAATCAGTCTAGTGATTCTCCCTTTTTGTTTCATCAAGAGAAAAGTCAGTAAAGGATCCAAGAAAGGAACAAATAAAAGTCAGAGGCATCTGGGGCCAGAGAGGAAAGAGGCAGAATTTGTGTAGCAATAGCTCAAAAAAATATGTAAGATTGATCTTTACCTCAGATTTCAGTTGTTAAATACAAATAAAATTGAGTTCCTTTCCCAGGGAAGAGAAAGGATGCACACAGAACCTACACTGGACGTACAAGGAACAAGTGAAGTGGAGCAAAAGCATTGTTTAGCACAAGATGAACCTCTAGCTAAGTGGCTTAGTACCTACAGTAAAACAAAGCTGATAGGAGCCAGTCAAGTTGTAGTAACACTGTATAACCAATTTGACCAGGACTGCAGTATGCATGCTGACTCCATTCAGTTATCTCCCCATTTAATTCCACTGCTAAAAGAGACATAGAATAACAGATTCACAGAATCATAAAATCATAGAATCATAGAATCACAGCATGGTTTGGGTTGGAAGGGACATCAAAGCCCATCCAGTCCCAAGTCCCGTGCTATAGGCTGGTTGTCCCCCACCAGCTCAGGCTGCCCAGGGCCCCATCCAACCTGGCCCTGAACATCTCCAGGGATGGGGCATGTATGGCTTTTCTGGGAGGCCTGTTCCATCTGAACCTGCTGCAGACACTCCAAAGATGGGGAGAGCCAAAGGCAGCTTGGGAAGGTGAAGTGCAGTCACACAACTTGATCCAGGAATGGGTTATGGAGCAGCACTGAACATCCTGTTTCAGACTTGACACTTTTCTCTTGCTGCTCATGCTGAAGGTACAGACCAGACGCATGGTGTCAGCACCCTGTCCTGGTGCAGGTCTGACCTCCAGCAGCTATTCTCTTCAGTACTTTCCAAGTAAAAAATATTCAGACCAGCAGAAGAAGAGGTTCTTTATACTGAAAGAAGATGAAATAATTCAGACACCTTTCAAACTGAACAGAAAAAGTCCACTTTGAAATGTTTTGTACTGTCACTTAAAGGAAAATGCAGAAGTGTCACAAGCAGCCCCCACTTATGCCCAAATAACACCCTTCAGCTCTGTGGACATGTATGCAGATGATCTCTCTCACCATCAGACATTTCTGTCTCCCACTCTGAGACACTATGAATATCCGTGTGCATAATTAGCAGGTTTCAGGGCAATCTGCAGAACATCATAATCCACATAAGATCAATAGGATCATCTGTCTGTAACAGCAAAGGTCAGAGGGAGATCACAGAGGCAGGAGATACAACCCCTGGGATGAGTAGAGGCAGCAACCTGGGTCCCTTATGCTTCCCAGAATGACCCTGATGGCTGCAGAAGGCTGGGGGTACAGAGCAGCATCTCCTTGCCGCATGAGCTGCTCCTCTGCATGGCGACATGTGTTGCTGTGATTAAAAATGAATGGTATTAACTGTGGCTGAGGTCTCCGCAGCCATCTATTTAATAATTTATCCATGCTGGCTGTTTGAGTGCAATGAGTGCATCACCCACTTTTCAGCTGGACGCTGACTCGGAGCTGAAATGACACAGACCAACAAAGTGTTTTCTCCTTTCTCACCCCTGCAACACCCTGCCAGCAGCAGCAGCCGGGGTTCTGCCTGCTGACAATTGCTACAGCCCCTGGTGCAGGCAGCCTGTGTGTGTGCAGCATGTCATCTGGCTCTGAGCTCACTGCTGGCCAAGGCGAGCAGTTTGGAAGGCAAGCAAGTGTCCTGCTGGCTCAGGTTAACTTTTTGTATGTACGCAAAGCAAAGCTTGACCATCAGCTGACAAAATGCCTTGGGGTAGCAGCAGAACACTGCTTCCTGCAGGCCAGGTTATTTCTGCCGGATCTCTCAGATGGGCAGACCGTGTCTCACTCGGCTGCTGCAGATCATAGGGCTCAGGGGATATTTGGGGACAAACCATATGTGCTGCTGGAGCACCTCATCAGCATGGGAGGGACCAGAGGAGATCCTCTTCTGGGACCTCCATGTGATTCTGTTGGGGGAAATGATCTTCACATCTCAGGCAGAAGCAAAAGGGAAGCACCTAGGCAGCTCATCAGCAGTCTCTGCAGCTACCTACCTTCAGGTGTATGCTGTTGTGCTCCAGGTTGGAGCTTCTTCCCAGTGCTCTTGGCAAGAACATCAGGTGCAGAGGTGGAGGGAGTGGGGCTGAGAACGCCTCCAGGACCCAGACGAAAGAGGACGGAATTCAGCCCATGCTCTTTGTAGACTATCAGAGGCATACATCCTCTTTCAGGAAGAAAAAAAGAAGTGTTCTTTAAATATGATAAGTATGTCAGATATGTCTTTTCTCCCTCCAAGAATGGTTGTGATGGGCCTGCCCACTGTATCTAGCAATTTAAATGGCTCATTGCATGTCGGGCTGTGCAGGAACTCACCCTCAGTGCTTCCTTCCGGGCAGAATTTCCCTTTACAAATGTCACACAGGAAATTGTTTCCCTGAGAGCTTTTTTGCTGATTTGACACGGAGAGCATGGCATGTGCTTTTCAGGAGGACACTTGTCATTGGAAATAACTGTGGAAAAACGTGCAGGAGTGGAAGTCTGAAAAAGGGAAGAAAACACTCTGCATAACAAACACATCAGACCTGGCTGCTTTGCAGAGCCATTGTTGATTCTTCATAAGCTGCACACATTTCTTTTCACAGCCTTGCAAGCAGCAGATGAGCAATCCAGCGCACTCCTGGTTTGTACTGCTCTGAAGGCCACAACACTTTGCAGCCATTTCACCTCCAAGAATTTGAAAGGCAGCTAATGTTTGTGCAAAGCCGTTTTTGACCAAGACCATCTCAGGGCCCCATTGATAACTGCACACTTTATTTTGGTTGGAACTCTCTATTTTCATGCTTCAGTCACATCGTATTCACCCTCCCCTTTCTAAACCTCTAGTCTTCCTGCTATTCCAAATAGGCCACTTTTCATCCAAATATCTCCATTCTTTCCTGGCAGAAATGCATAGACCTAGCATCTAAAGAGCAATTAATGCATTCGAATGCTACAGTTGACACTTCTTTACATCATAAATACTCACAACAAAAGCACACTACCCATCTCCACTATGAAGGCATGTTATTCTCTCTTTTTCAGCTTCTTGGAGTAGCTTTTTTTGGTGAAAAATACAAGCTCATCCTCATTTCTAACCTTGACATACATGTCTTAATCAAGCTTTGCATGAGAGAAGAGACCCACAATCAGAGAGAACAGATGCTTAGTCCCTGGCCAGAAGAAATTATCAGGAGAGACTTGAGCCTTTGATACTATGAATAAATTGTCAAGCAGGAAAAAAGGATTAAAAAAGGCCTATGGAAAGCATGGCTTTCCATGAGAGGAGCCTTTCTTTTTCAGACAATGGCAAGGACTTATTCTTTGCTTTCATTAATTTACACACATTCCTGATGTTATGATTGAACACATCTATGCTGAGGGCTCTGACAGCTGCTTTCCTGCAGATGCTGATGGGATGCTCTGGCTGAATGCAGACCATTGGGAGGAGCATAGCTTTATGATATGTAGGACTTTTGGACTGGAAAGTGGAAAATAAGGTTCCCATGCTTGGTTAGAACTTGACTGGGCATGGAAAGCCAACTGCAAACTTCCTAACACTTTTGTGTTTCACAACATGTTCTGTACTGCGAAGAGCAGCTCAGCAGTGAACTGCAGTAATAACTGGAGTGGCCAGTGACATGTGCTCCATATCCTACAGCAACCTTACTCCAAGAGACCTCTTGGCATTCCTGGTTTCCTTCCCTGCAATTCTATTCAGTGTTTAAGCATCTTGGTGGAGAAACAGTACCACACTGGGATAACAGCCTCTCCAAACCACTAGGATGCAGGGAAGACACCTTCTTAAAAACCACTGAAGTAACTTTGAAGCCAAAGTCTGGTATCCAAAAGCTTGTTAAACAATCAACATCTGGGGACCCAACTGACTATCTGGAGATGAGGCTCAGTGTTGTTCCATTGATACCATTATCAATATCTGGGTGAGGTCCTCACCAGCACATCCTCCCACAGATCCTGCAGCAGATCCTGTGCATGGACAGGGTAGGCCTGGGGAAAGGACTGCCTCTTCATCATCACATCACGGTGTGTTCAGGGTTATCTGCACAACCATGTGGATTCATCTTAGATAAATGTAGTGGGAGCTGAATTTTTTGGGAACTCCAGGTTCTACCATAGACCTGCACCAGGAGGAAGCACCGCCAGACACTAACAGATGTTTTGCTGACTAAAATCACACAGAAGAATCACACAGTCCTCTCTAAAGATCGCATCTACAGGGGAAAGTATGAGCTGTGAACATTCCACCTCATTAATCTCCACCACAAAATCCCCCAACGTGGCTGAAAGAGATTTTGTCACTTGTTGTATTTCAGATAACATGAAATTCCTCAATCATTCACTGCCCCTTTCTCCCGTGATGCTGTCCTTAAACATACCCTGAGCTAGATGGCAGCTTTAGGAGCTTTCCATACATTTGCTGCAGATACTTGCGAAAGCCATATCTACTGCAGCTGATTCTGGTCCTGTTGCTCTGCATTCATCTGAAGGTATAAAGTAGATCATTATTTCCTTTTCAGCCTGAGGCAAAACCATGTTAACACGCAGAGCAGGGGGAACATCTCTGATGGCCCCTTTCCTGCCTTGTTTTGAGAGCAGAGTAACCTACAGTTGAGCAACTTAGTGCCCATTTGCTGAGGGATGATATGGTATTTCAGGTCATGTCTGCAATTTATATGGCTGAAAAAGAAAGAAAACTGGGCTGCACGTGTTAGGTCCTCTGCTCCTGGATCCCAGGCTGGAAATGTTCCTGACAATGTAAGAGAAACACAACAACAAAAATGTAAGTACTCTGTTGATTACTGCATGGAATAGGAAAATGTGAAAACATGAAACTGGTTGCACTTTTTACCCTGGAAAAATACCCAGGATGTGTGTTTACAGTGATAGATATATGTAGCTCTGCAATACAGACAATGCAGTACAGCTTCACCAGCAGCTCAAGGAGAAACATCTCTGGTTATAACATTGAGCAGGCATTTTCCCTTGCAATGCATTGCACAGCATGTAAGAATCTGTTGGATTCATGTAAGCAGTAAGGCAAGGCTTACCTGGCAGCACTGCCCAGGCACTAGGAGAAGCTCTTCTGCCACTCATCAGAGTGGCAGAAGTGTTTGGGAACTCCTTCACTGACAATCTCAGAAAGGTGGGACATTTGCCAGAGCTTCTTTCCTTCCCCTTTGCCACATCTCAAAGGGCAACCTTTGTTTCTTTCCCTTGACAGGATCCAGATGGTGCAACCAGGGATTTCTGGCTGGCAGGACTGTGTTTGTAAATGCAGTCAAAGAAAGCCATGAGCATGTTATAAAATTTTCTTGAACACAGCTGGGTTGATTCCTGCAGCCTAGTGATCCAAGTGCCACCCGCGGGCCTGACCTGCTGTGGCACTGCCCATGGCTTGCTGATGAACTCAGAGCCCAGCAGGGCTCTCGGGGCTTCTTTCCCCTAGCCAAGGCGGAACCAAGGGGCTCTGATCCCAGACCAGTGCACTGACCTTACCACAGGTCAGTGGTATATTTTGTATGTGTACAATTCAGTGTGCAACAAACAGCTGATATTTAAGTGCATCACAGCTCAGGAAGCAGGGTGATATACCAACGTCAACACCTACACAACATCCAGCACCTTTACAAGGTACAACACTGAACACCTTCAGTCAACACACAGAGATTGTCGTGTCTGGGCTGGGGACGTAGGGGCAAGGAGCAACCAGTCTATACCTCTGCTCAGGAGAGATGACCAGAGGAACAAGGAGAAGCAGAAAGAAATTGCCAGGTGGGATTTCCAGATTCATTATCTTGATAATTATGGTAAAACTAATTCCCTGGCACTTTCAACCAGCCAATCTGTCTCCAGTATCATAGCAAAAGGGGATGCTTAATCTCACCCAAGGCACCTGAGGTAGTGAGAAAAGCTCACTTCCTCATCCTTGTAAAATGAATGTTGTTGCCTAGAATTTGCTCAGGGCTGGAGCAATAACTCAATGAGCCAGAGAAGGAGCCAGGGAGCCGAGGGAGGCAGGAAGATGTGGCTGTCCCACCTGGGGCTGGCAACCGCCAGCCTGAGAACAAGTGTGCATCTCTAGTTTACACACTGTAGTTGCACCGAGGGCCTTGCTTGCCAAGGCATGCCAACTTGCTGCTGACCCTGAGGGAAGAATAGTGTTTAAAATGCAAGGTTAGGAGAGTCAGACCTCAGGCTCAAGGTACAAATAGTTGAAAGATAATCTGGGTTGTGAGAAACCTAACATACAGTGTAGCTGCACCCTTCCCTAGACATTAAACAAAATGGCTTTATTGTGAAGAACTTAAATGTGCTTAAATGAGTTATGACCTGGGATATTTTGTGCAGTGACCATAGAGCTGAAGGGGCAGTGAGTCTAAGTCATAGACTCACAGAACCATTAAAGTTGGAAGAGACCTCTAAGATCACCAAGTCCAACTGTCAGCCCACTTCCACCACGCCCACTGACCATGTCCCTCAGTGCCGCATCTCCGCAGTTCTTGAACACCTCCAGGGATGGTGACTCAGTCACTTCCCTGGGCAGCCTGTGCCAATGCCTCGCCACTCTTTCAGAGAAGATTTTGTTTCTAATATCCAACCTGAACATCCCCTGGCACGACTTAAGGTCATCGTCTCTCACCCTGTCACTGTTAACCAGGTGAAGAGACTGATCCCCACCGCACCGCAACCTCCTTTCAGGGAGCTGTAGAGAGCAATAAGGTCTCCCCTGAGCCTCCTTTTCTCCAGACTGAACAACCCCATAATTCTGGTCTCCCTCATACCCAGCCAATGACCATGGTGGCATGAATGAGAAAGCATTTTGGAGGTTACACGGAGGCACAGAGTGGGGAAGAAGCGAATAAGCCACATGGCATTTCAATGTAGAACCCAAGACTCAATAGCAAGAAGAAAGGAGCCCCTCATACCAGAAGAGACTTGTCTGTTTTATAGGAGAAACAACATCAGCACTGATGATACCTCTCCTGCTTCTTGAAGGGTGGTGATTGAGAAGGAGGGATAGGGGAATGGAAAAAGGAGAGCACAACAATGTATGGTGCCAGCCCAGAGAGAGCTGATGATGTCCCTGCAGACAATGTGCAATGCAAATATCTGCAGGGGCACCAACTGTCTGGTCCTGTGGCTGTGCAGAATGGTGATGGGTGAATCTGATCACCCAGAGCTCTGAGTGGGCATGAGAAGCATCTTTTTCACAAACTTGGATTTCATTCATAATAGGTTGTTCACCTTCACAAGGAGCCATATCATCCACTGCCTCAACACACCTCCCTGTGCACAGCCAGCGTACCTTGTGCTGCCCATGGGCCAGGGTCAGGAGTATTTTGCAGAGGTAGCAGCATGCCTTCAGCTTTCTTGCCACCAATTCATTCTTTTGGTTCCATATAGGAATTTTCCATAATCCTTTGATGCTTAATCAAAGAGTTATTCACCTCCAAGCTGTACAGACAGCAGAATGTGATTCCAGCAGCTTGCGATGGCTTATTAAACCCAATGATCCTTAGAAGAGAATAGGAAGGAAGAGATGAGAAGAAACTCTGTCTTTCTACATCATTAGGCTTGTTTATCTGGGAGGGCGTGATGGCTGGTTGAGAGATTGGTCAGATTTCCTAGAGTATTCCCCATCCTTCCCTCAACCTGGTAAGCACAGGGCAGCAGTTCAGCTGCAGACTTCATCTATACGGGGTCCCCCAAATCAACCCAGAGACTGCTGACTTGGCTATACTTCCCTGCTCATTTGGACTGCTGTGCATTGCTCTACAGCACCTTTCTACTGGGGGTCCACAGGCATGTTTGTATACGTGGCAATTTGCAGACACTCACAGCTCGGCACTGCGAGATTATTGTGAGTCTGCTGCAGGGAATCCAGCTTTCCACTGCAGACATTCAGGGATTGTGCAAATCTAAAGAGTGTGGAGAGAACTAAATTGGGGTACAAATTCTGCTGTAAGGTTTCAATGGATGGAAAGACTTTTCCAGCCTGTATTCCTCCCAGTCAGTCAGTTGTAAATGTGACCTCTTAAAAGAAAAATTAAATGTGCAATTGCACAGGAAAAAAGTACCAAAAAAAAAACCCCCAAAAAATGAGAACCATTTATTAACATGATCAACTCCAAAATGTGCGTGTTCAGCACCTGGCAGCCTATCTTCTGAGGACACACAGCAGTACGAGGCAGGACTGGCTCTGGAGATTTCATGGTTTTATGATTTTCAGTTATTGGTATTCCACATCATAACATCATGTAGTGTATGTACCTGGTTCTCAGAAGAGAAGGACTACTACATTCCCCAGGAGACTTTGCTCCCCTGTTACTGTTTTCAGGTTAGAGGGAAAGATAAAAAGTTGCATATCACGAGACCTTTTCTCTTTCCACCTGTCTCTTGTCTTGGCAGCATCTTGCTCCCCAGCCATCTTATCGTCGGTATTAGAGTTAGGCCGACCTTGAATTTTGGACATTCTCTCTCACTGTATTGGATTTATTAGCTTAAATTGTAATTATATTATATTATAGTGTGTTGCTTTGCATTCTGATATCTTATTTAGTAAATTAGTTTGTTTCTCCTCAGATTGTTGCCACTGCTTTTGCTCTCAGGCCCATCTCCTTGCCCTTTTTTTCCCTTTTCCCTTTCCTGAGGCTTGGGTCTGTGGGTCCCCCATCCCATTCGTCATGGAACCAGGCCGAACGCCCATAAACCGTTGACAGGAGACAGTTGAAAAGAAGTGTCAGGACCAGGGTGCACTGAAAAAGGAATAAGAGAAAGGAGAAAATGATGAGGAAGAATGGCAGGGCGTCTAACACTTTGCATCTAATGCCTCCACATGGTTGCAAGTGCCATGGCAATTTGGCCCTGATAACACGGATGAAGAGACGTTGCTAGCATATTGCTTCCTTGTCAAATGTCTCACTGGTTTTGCAGCCAAGTCTCCTGCCAGCAAGGCCACAGCAGCACCTCTCCATTACTTTCATATGCAAAGAGGTTTTTAACTCAATTGCCAATAAAATTCTAGTGGGTGGAGAGGAGGACATCTGCCTGTCTAGTCCTGTGCTTGCCAACATGGTTCTTTTATTCCTTCAGAAGCCGTGAGCTCCTACTCGAGCTGGTATTTTGACAAGCATTTCTGTTTTCTTGACACAATGGGCAAAGTGGGCACAGATCTTGCATGCCACTTGTAATATGTCTTCTGTGCCATGATTTGCATCCTTTCAGGAGGATGCCTGGCACAGCGCTGCACAAAGCAGAACGAGCAGCTTGGGCAGTGGGTTTAGTCTGACATGTAAATGTACTGCTTAATTATGTGCAATTGCATTAGGAGAAATGTGAAGAGGATGCTTTGCAGTCTGTGATGGCTACAAGGCTCTGATGAGTTTTGGTTTGGGGGGCAGGGGTAATGGAGAAGAGAGAAAAAAGAATAGAATAATATCAAAGCAAATGAGTTTTCATCATAGCTGCAGAAAATGGTGACAGCCATTTATGTTAACTACCCAGTGATATTCTTGGCTGCAGGAGACTCAAGGGTCCCAACTGATAGAAGCTACAGCCCCTCAAAGGCTCTTCCCCAGAGGACAGGGGACTTATGGGGCATCTGTGCTTTTGGCACAGACACAAAACTGGCTTTAAGTCCCGACAGTAACATTCCAGTTTAAAATGAAAGCTATCAAATAAAGCCAAGTGACAACCTGGTCACCAGGAGTGGGTAGGTGAACTTCATCCCCTGGGACTCCAGACCAGATTGTGTGATCTCTTCCAGCCCTTTCCAACCCTGAATTTTGGTTAATCTCTGCTTAATTTCCTGAGGATGAGCCACTACCTTTGCAAACACATGATGTGTTTACAACTGAAATAAGAGGCCAACAAGCCAGAGGGACTACTGCAGAAAAGGTTTAGAGACATCAGACTGTGCAGATGATCAGAGCCAGAATCTCTCAGGTATCACACAGGGCACAATCAGCTCTTCTCTATCCTCATCTTCCCCAGGCACTCCCTGCGTGCCAACCATGCTGCCAAGCCTCATAAATTTCCCTCTCTGAGCACTGCTCAACAGAGGGATATTGAAATGTGGTCCAACTGCATAATCCTACAGCTGCCCAAGGGCACAGCAGCCAGCACTGCTCTGCCTTCACCCCAAATATAGACTCCCTCCTCTCTCTGGGATAACTATAGAGTTAAAGGACAGCTAATTTCATGCCTTATAAACCAGCTACACTTGAGCACAAGAAGTAAAAAAGAACTTTCTTATCTCTCTGGGGAATATCTTGAGACTCAAGGTGTATTATTATCTGGGTTAGTTTGACATCCGAGAGGAGAAGATTACAATCTGAAATCTGGAATGGAAAGGGAGTTAGTCAATGTAATTTCCTATGTTCATAAATAAATGACCAAGAAGAGGGGTATGTCACTCTGCTTTCACTTACTGGGCTGAGAGTTTGTCTTTAAAGCAAAAGATCAGGAATTTATTGTCTTAATAAATACCTTGAGGCTTTTAATAAGGTGCTTTGACCATCTTAACCTTCTGTAATTTGATTATCCAGTCTTTTCGGTTTGTAATTGAAAATTAATTTGAATAACGTGGAAAGAATTGAATGATGGAAAAGAGAAGAAGAAACAGATGGTTGGTCTATGCAGCTAGAAAACATTTAATGGGGGAGAAAGGCTTTGCATTTTGAGCATAACAATATACTTTGTTCATCTCTAAGAAGGGAAAACGGCATATGCTGCAGCTCATGTCTTCCAACTTCTGCACTGTCAAAAGAAAGGATGGAAAAGTTATTGAGTCTGTGCCATAAAAAGGTGGATGTTAAACATGCAAGGGTTAGAGAGCTAGCAAATGTGAACTCTAGCATAGCCTTCACTGGAAAAAAAGGGATCCAGGACACAAAATTTGTTGGAGGTCACATTGTTGTGGACTATCTTAAAGTGAAGTTTTCCTTCAATGGGCAAACATTTGAAGACAGAGGGATGTGAAGCCACAATATAAGGGATTCCTTGGAATACATTTGTATATTTCATATTCTGATATGAACTCATTGCCTCTGACTACATTACAAAGAAGATCCAACTTCAGGAAACAGAAGAAAGAAATGCACTGAAACAATACAGGTTTTCCAAATGCCCTTAATGAAATGTTCTTAAATATTCTTAAAGTTCTTAAAATCTCACTGGCTGTCCCAGCCTATTATTCCCATCTTCAGCATTTCCACCAACAAATGGAGCTTTGGGTAGAGATTGGGTACCAGAGTGTTTGAAGAAGGCATTTACTCAGGAGTTTTTTCCACTGTGAACCATCAGCAATTGCACCAGGCTACTCCTTGTGAATACTATGCCGATGTTCCTCCTTCTATAGGGCATTTCAGGACTGAAACTGACCATGTATTTTTCAAGCCATGGCCTCTCACTGCAGAGCTCTTCTTTTTGGTGTTTCTAGCCATCACGTGGCTGTCTCCTACAACGATGAGTTTTAAGCGAGCAATTTTCCTGGAATTGACACCCACATTTTTTCATAAAGGATGATACTCAGATGTATTTGTTTTTCTTCCAAGGACAGCCTATACTTACATAGACAGGATAGAATAATGACTGAAGGTAATTCTGGCTCTGACTCCAGGAGGGTAAGAGGAACAAATAAGCAATATATTTGCACCCATGCACCCACAGATTACAAAGGCTTTACATGGAGCGGACCAAAGCACTTACATCACTTGAAAAAATTAATCAGAATCCTAAAAGACACAGTTGTTTTTGTCCCTTGGTTGGTGCCGTATTTGTTCTGGATCTGAAAGAAATCACCACAGCACAAAAGGGGGTGTAACAAAGGGCTCTACAGTACTCTTTCCATCCTTTTGCAAGCTAAAACTATGATGTTTTGCATGTAGAATATGTTTAGGAGGAATAATCCCCACACTCTCACGTTCAAATCTGTGCCCCACACTAAACCCTCAAGATCGTATTTAGACATGAGAGTGTGGACAATATTGTTTTGAGAGATGACAGGAATCCTCCAGTGAAGTGGGGATTCCTTAAGGGACCAGATAGAGTTCAGCATTCTTAGCTGATGGCTTTACTTGCACATGGGATGACATGCTGGCAGGTAAAGCCTCTGAAGAGTTCACATTTGTTTACTAAACCCCTTCTTTTTACCAGGGCTCTGGCACTGCCTCTTGTGATGACTGGGAGCCAAAGGCAACATTTCAGGTCTGTGTGGCCAAAGCAGAAACTCCAGGATCTGCATTTATGAGGTGGGAATTCTGATGTGCTGAGGTGAGGAGGAGAAGCTCAGAGAAGGACAAAGCGGCAGAAGAGGCAGCGGTGCTCGCCAGACCGGACCCAGGTGGAGCTGACCCCCACCGCTTCCTCTCTGGAGGGAGTCTCCATTCCAAGCAAAGTCACCCCAGCGAAACAGTGTCTATCTTTTCCATTCCCTCCTCTCTGAGAGGAGCTGAATCATTCACCACTGCCTTACTAAGAACTCATTTTACATGCTTTCTCTCATCTGTTTAGATATCTTAAAGGTTTAAAAGTGCCATTCCACCTGGCACTGCATTCTGTCCCTGTCCAGCTGGTGCAGGCTCTGGGATGCTCAGGGGTGCTGGCAGTTTGTGGATTTGATCAGGAGAACCAGTGCTGAAATCAGCAGGAGCACATATAACTCTTGAAGTAAAGATGCTGTTTGCCGTTTCCCACTTACCTCCACCTTTGCTGAGGCACTTGTAAAGCACTAGATATTGATAATAACAGGGATCACAATTCTCTCTGCTCAGCACAAGCTGAGTGCTGTAAGATGATGAATAATAATAACCACAACTGCAGCTGTGACATGACTACTCCTTGCAGTCTTCTTCCTGTGTTCCTAGGAAGGAGACAGAGTGCTCAAGGTCAAACAACAAACACAATGCATTTTGATAAGGCCTACAAAACTGATTCCTTTAATTTCTCCCAGTTTTACAACCTCTGTGATGGAGTAAGGAACTGAAAAATGTGATTAAAGAGTATTCCAGAATACAACAGATGCAAATAGATTGCAACAGTTTTTAAACCAGTTAAATTTGCAGCCCGAACTACTAGGCAAAATCTCTCTAATAGTTATTCTTTTATTCATAGCAGCAATAAATAATAAAAAAGCTAAACATTTCCATGGCCCCCACACCTCCTGCATCTCCCTAGCTGCAGATCTCAAATATGAATAATAATTACAGCTTATCAAATCAGCCCACGATTAGAGACAACAGAAAGACATTTCGTATTGTTAACTTCCTTGCACAAGAGGAAAAAAAAATCAGGTCATAGGGGTATTAAAAATTTATATCATAGCATTTGACTTGACTTGTCTCTTAAAAAGAAAAAAAAACAAGCATGTATTATGTATTTAGGCAATTCCTTAAAAACCCTTTCTAGAATGAGCATGAGATAGGCCCATCACTTGATGGATGGGTGACTCTGTCTAGATAGTGTACATGTTTTATACACACACACATGCATACACTTAATGTGCACTCACACCTATATATAAAATCATATCCATAGAGAGAAAGGTGTAAATCTATTTATATCTCTTTGTTGAAGACAGATACAGAGCTAATGTAAAAAAAATCTCTGCACAGATAGCATCTTACTTAAAGCTGGCAGCTTTAGAAGAGTCACTTTTTTGCCAATTTTTGTAGTGTTGCAGCAACCTCAGCAGAGCTTGGTTCATAACAGCCTCATTCCTGTTTATATTTGGTGGCTGTTTTTTTGGTTT
Organism: Numida meleagris; assembly: GCF_002078875.1. Lineage (NCBI taxonomy): Eukaryota > Metazoa > Chordata > Aves > Galliformes > Numididae > Numida > Numida meleagris. Next base: position 34,571,229 of record NC_034413.1, on the reverse strand, counting down.
TGTTTTGTTCTCTTTGGTCATTTCTTCTAGCTCCCTTAGTCAAAAAATGCTTTGGGGAAAAAGAAAGTCCTTGATTCCTGCATGATGGCTGAAGCACAGGTGACTGGAATACATCAAGTCAAAAGAGAGGCTAAACCTTCAACTCATCACTCAGGAGATTAGCATAGGAGATCATCTGCTGCTTGAGTGGTCTTCAGGACCCGCTTCGTGCCCTGTTTATCAGTCCCTCTGCTGGGGCTGTGAATTTGCTGCAGGAGTCCCTCCTGCAAAGGCAAAGCAGGGCACTTGACAGAGGGCTATTTTATATGCGTAGCGTGCATGTAAATACACAGCAGTCATCTGATAAGCAGATTGTCCAGAGTGAAGGGCCCCCCAGAAAACAAAGAAAAGGCATTTGTTCTGCTCTGCATCAAACCTGGGAATGCAGCCACTGCTCAGGGTGGGCTGCATGGGGAGCACTGCAGGGATGGCCTCCCCCAGGCACGTCCCATGGTGCTGGTTGTCCCAGTGGTACATCCATGGCTTCAACAACCAGGCTAGATTAAGGGAAGGGAAAGTAATTTCAGTGCCCTGTTACCCAAGGCTGCCCTGATATTGTTGCCCTCTACTCTCGGTGGAAGATGATGTCTCCACAGACCTCTGGATGCCTCCAAGCTGCTTAGGGCCTCGCTTGTCATTTTCTTCCACTTCCAACTTATAAAATGCAACAAACATCCTCGTGGTGATCAGAAAAACTCTCCTACAGGTTTCCATGCAAAATGTATCTTTGTAAGAGACGTGGTTCCATGTTCAAGGTTGTCAGCAGCACATGTTTCCCAAAAGATGCTGGAAATCTGGGAAAGGCAAAGCCTGCAGAGAGCTGCAGTGAACACCTCTGTGTAAATGCCCTGACATCAGCTTGCTGCTTTCAGGAAGGGTCAGCAGATTTACATAGATGCATTAATAGGGTAGCCGCCAAAATCTCCTCGAAGATGCTTGGAAAGCTGTTAAAAAAAAAAGCCCTCAAATATATATTTTTTTTCAACATCTGCAGTCAATGAAAGGAGAGATGCAAATCTGCTGTCATTTGCATGCAAATTTTTTTACATCAAATCAGAGACAGAATGCACAATAAACACACTTTAAATTGAAATATTCCACATTCACTTCCTCCTACCCTTTCCTGCAGCTGGGATCCAATTTTCATGCACGGCTCCACACAGGTGACCATCCTCCAGTGGTTCCAAAGCCAGGAAGAGTGCGAGGAAGATGGAATTACAGATGTAAAATAATTGCAACCGTCTCATGACTCAAAAACCAGCTGTCATGAAAGAGTGTAAAGATGAAGGCTCTTCAGAAATAAATGCTGTTAAAGGAGTTTGAATCTGTCTTAAACCCTAAAGCATCTTTATGATAACTACTATCATTTTGATCAAGGGAAAAATGATAATTAGTTACCCTAGAGTCCACACAATCAGAAGTAATAGCAAATATCTCTGTAAGGCTTGTTTGCTACAGGCTTTAGACAGCTCATTTGATGCACAATACCCCTGCAGGGGAGGGCAGAATTCACAACACCAGTGCAGAGAAAGGCAAAATACATGCATTAGGGCTTACGGTTTTGATCAGGTCACGTTGAAAGTGCAGCAGAGCTGCAAATTGAGCTATGTTCACTGTCATGTTTTTGTGTCCCATCTCCATCTCCATCCCTATCTCCATCTCCATTCACATCTCCATCTCCATCCCCTTCCCTACGCTTTCTCTTTGTTTTTCATATGGGACACAGTGACCCAATCAGGCTCTCCACCTCCAGTCTCATGTGCTGCTGATTTCATGATATGCACAAAGCCCATGGTTCTTGAACGCCTCCATGGATGGTGACTCCACCACTTCCCTGGGCAATCTGTTCCAAAGCCTGATCACTCTTTCTGAGAATAATTTTTTCCTAATATCCAACCTGAACCTCCCATGATGCAATGTGAGGCCATTCCCCTAGGGAACACCTCCTGTGACCGGTCACCAGCTGGATTTAACTCCTTTTACCACCACTCTTGCCCCAGCCCTCCAGCCGGTTCTTTACCCAGCAAAGAGTGTGCCTGTCCAAGCCACGGGCTGCCAGCTTCCCTAGGAGAATGTTGTGGGAGACAACAAGGGCTTTGCTGAAGTCTAGGTAGACTATGTCAGCAGTCTTTCCCTCAACCACCAAGTGGGTCACTGGTCATAGAAGGAGATCATGTTGGTCAAACAGGACCTGCCTTTCATGAACCCCTGCCAGCTGGGCCTCATCCCCTGGTTGTCCCACACATGCCGTGTGATTGTACTCAAGGTGATCTGCTCCATAACCTTTCCTGGCACCAAGGTCAGGCTGACAGGCCTGTAGCTCCCCAGATCCTCCTTACAAACCTTCTTGTAGATAGGCATCACATTAGCAAGTCTCCAGTCATCTGGGACCTCCCCAGTTGACCAGGATCCTTTCAATGTCTAGTGGTTCCTGCAGTGTACTCAAAGCTATTTTCTTCACTTTTCCTACTGATAGTGTTTCCTGATATCTGACCATAACTCTTACCTATGGCTTTGAGCTGCTCAATCTTGACATTGGTGTCCCCCAGCAGAGCCCTCTGCAGTCCCTTTGTCCCTACAGCCCTGACCCCCTGCTGGGGACAATTGAAGCTTCCCCAGGGAATACACAAAACCAACAAAGACCATACTGGTAAATCAAGCATTTGAAATACCAAGGCCAGTCTCCTTGCAAACCATTGCTCCTCAAGTTGCTCCTTGTAGATGGCAAGCAGATTTGCCCAGGCTGAGCCCTGCCATGTCCTGGCTGGATGGTTCATGGTGTGGGAGCCTTCAGCAGTCCCTGGGTCTGTCCACACCCTGCAACAGTTCAGCTGCTTGCCCTCAGCACGGACATGCCTCGCTCTGACTCACAAGCTATTAAAAACCGCATTTCCCCCTGTATTTCTCCACCTAAAAATATAGATAGGCACCCAGCGAGGACTGTGAAAGTATTGAGGCTGGCTAGTTAGATCTCACTGGAAATTAAACACCAAATTCACCTGCCTATTAGAAATGAAATGCCTTTTGCAATCAAGTCTCAGGCATTTCTAAAATCCTTGCACAAGCTGGAAACCTTGGGTCACCGAGACACAGGTCAGCAGAGCATGAGCTGCGTGCACTTCCCTGTCCTCAGCTGTGCAGGTCATGAGTCTGGGGAGCAGGGGGAGCATGCAGCAAATATTGCACAGAGCCAAGCATTATGGCCCGCCTGCACACGTGTTGGAGGCAAGTACTCAACAACACCACAGGAGAGAAAAAAATGGACACTGAAAGAGCCACAGGTATATCTGTTTCTCTATTGTCTGCAAAACTCTCTGCAGAGCCTAAGAGGAAATGTCGATGGAAAGGGCAGAAGGGTGGGATGCAATGTTATCTGCCCACAGTGGTGTTGGTATGCAGGCACAAATACATACACGCGTCTGTGCTCTCCTCTGGCTTCCTGAAAGGAAACAGAGTTTACATGTGCTCTCTGAATGGCATTTCAAATGCAGAATCATTTAGTTGCTGCATTTCTCCTTTCCTTCTTTCCAAGAAATAAAAGAAACTATTTGAGATCACCTTATTGGGTAGGTGACAGGATAATTGTATATGCCTCAGTGTGGCTGACATGTCCACAGATACATAGAGGAATAGCATGAACATCTCAAAAACAGGCTCAAACTTAATAAGTGTTAGGGACAAATCTAATAACCGCTCTGCCGATCTCAACAGCTCTTTAGCTGATAAAAGCACCATAGGCTCTTTCTCAGTGCTTTCACTATTATTTAACCCTGCAAGAGCATAGGTTCTGCAGCAGTAAGCCCAGCGTGTCCCAGGTGGAGCTGAGCACCCGCCGAAGGGCTGGAGTCACCTTGCTACCCACTTGCCAAGGGTGGCCTGGAGAATACCCATGCTCTGACATGTCCTAATTCAGCAGCGCATCTGCCTGAGGCCTCCTTGGCAAGCCCTGTTGGCCACCCCTGGAGAAGCCCAGATGTTGTCAGCTGCAGGATGGAGATCCAGCCAGCAAATATTTCCTCCCTGGTTTGTGATGGAGACAGCTGGTAGGAGGCTGAGAGATATGGTTGCCCTCGGACAGGTACAGACATGTAGCAAGCTTGCCTTGGATGAGTTGAGAAGGGCATCCATGACCTTACAGCCATGTCCTAACCCGCTATATCCTGCAGGGAAGCTGCATGATTTCCCAGGTGCTCTCAGATTGGATATTAGGAAAAAATTCTTCTCAGAAATGGTGGTAATGCATTGGCACAGGCGGCCCAGGAAGGTGGTGGAGTCACTGTCCCTGGAGATGTTCAAGAACTGTGGAGATGTGGCACTGAGGGACATGGTTTATGAGTGTGGGGGGATGAATTGATGGTTGGACTGGATGATTTTGGAGGTCTTTTCCAACCTTAATGATTCTATGATTCTATGATTCTATGATCCAGAACACAGCGAAGACCAATGAGTGGGGATGCCTCTGTGCTGACCCCATGGGCACATTCCACATCCCATATCTCACATCCCACTCCTCTCCACTTGACACTTTGCCACCAGAAAGATCACATCTGGTGCATCAGGCTAAGCCCTTGCTCCAGAATAAGTGTGCCTGTGCAGGTAGTTATCCTGAGAGAGGCATAATAAAAGCAAAGCCAACTGAATTTCCTCATGCACAAGCAGGTTTACCTGCCTTTTGGCCTCCCATACAGCTTCTATTCTATGGCAAAGCCTTTAAGAAAGACTTGCACAACCTTGGGATGGTGTGACTGCTTACCTCTACAAAGGCTGAGGAAATTCCTGCATGGGGGTTGTGGAGCAAATGTTAGGCCAAAGCATTAGGTGGCCTTTCCCACTGTGATGTCCATCAGCACTGCAGCCTGTCCCAGCAGCTCTCTGCCCCAGACTTGTTCTCTCAGCAGCAGGAAAATTTTGGCTGGGAAGGGCCACTGGAGGGACTGTCTGCCCTGCAGGATGCATAAAACTGAGTCAAGTTCATAAAATTATAGAATTCTTTAGGTTGGAAAAGAGCTCTAGGATCACTTGGTCCAACCAACCCACCAGCCCATCCCCACCATGCCCACAGACGTTGTCCCTCAGTGCCACATCTTCGTGGTTCTTGATCTCCTCCAGGGATGGTGACCCCAACATCATCACAAGGTGAGTATTGTGCAAAGGGGCATCACAGTGAGCTGGGGCTTCTAGGGGCAGTAAGCTCTGTGGGATGATTTCCGGGGATAAATGGAGGCACAGTGGGACACATCAGCAGGAGGAAGGCTAGCAAAGTGCATGAGCAGAGGACGTGCCCAATCCCTCAGTGCCTCCCCTATGCCCATGTCCTTCACGGAGAAGAGATGGAACTGGGCGTGACAGAAACTCAAGCAACCAAGGTATCTGGTGAGAACATGGCCTTGGTTCTATGATATGGAGCCAGCTCTGTCCTGTGGAGGATGAGCCACCACTGCAGCAAAGCACATCCACTGCTCAGCCCAGGCTGAGTCATGGCCAGCAGGAGCAGCTTGGTGTGAGAAAAAAAGCTGAATGTGTGAAGATAGACGGACAGCCTCCCTCCCCCACTGGCTTCACTGAAAAAAAAACACTGCCCTTTTCCAGAAGTGCTTTGCAACCCGATTGCTCTTGTATCTGTTTATTAAACAGAGGTTTGGGAAGGAAATAACATATTTCTGAGGCTATCTTGGAGCACAGAGCAAGAAGACAGTTATTTTTCATCCCCATAATTAAAGAAATCATATTAAGCACTGAGCAACATTTACATACAGTAACATGGGATGGTGTACCTAATCAAATTAAGGGCCATGTTGCTCACCCACCCCTGCAGCAGGCAGGACATAGCAGTCCTCCCCAAGGCTTTCAACACACAACCCAAAGTCCCTCCAAACCTGACTGCAAGGTGTCCATTGGCTGCCACCAGTTTGCTTCAGGTATCTGCTTTCCTTGTTGCTCATTGGATCATGGGGCTCCTTCACAGTGGTGGTATTAAGGTCCGTGCTCCCCTGCAGTCTGGATTTCCCAGCAGAGGTGAGCTGGATTTTATTTGCTCACTGCTGTGTAAATCCCAGCCTGGATCATGCAGGGCTCCGTGGAAGGGTTTGTGCTGTATCTCAGCCACAGCCACAACTAGAGATGGGCAGGAAAACGTTACTGGGAGAAGCCAGCAAGATAGCCAGTGTCATGAAAATGCTAAGAGTTTTGCATGTTTTTATCACAAAGTCTGCATTTTCCACCACATCGAAAAATAGCTTTATCCAAGCAGAAAAAAATACATATTCCTGCTGCATCCCCATGCTGGGAGCCCACCAGCTTCCCTGCCCATGCAGCAACAGAGCCACCAGCAGCCTCCCTAGCAGGCTCCAGCACAGAGCATTTCCAGGCTCACCCAGCCAGCCACCTTTGATGAAACGCTCAGTTTTCAACAACCTCCCCTCTCCCCCCCCCCCCCCAAAAAAATAGAGAGCCCAGCCACTCCCAGCTCTTCCATAGCCATTTTCGAGGTTCACACACTTAGCTGTTGAAGGCTGCAGACACATTTATTATCTTTTTGCAGTGCCATCTGGCATTTGTGTATCAGAAGAAGATTATATATATGTCAAACAGAGGGAAAAATATCTTTTCCTGTAACAGTTGTAGAAGCGGGGGGGAAAGAAACATAAAAAAATTAAATCCTGGGGACCATATGGAAGGCTTTTTCTTCAGCAGCCCATCTTGAGCAATTAGGAATTGTCACAGCTGACGAGCAGATCCTGTGCTTGCTGTGGGCACTGGGCAGCAGCGAGGTGACAGGGTCAAGATACCTGGGGCACTGCATGGCCTGACAGAGCCTGGGTGCACAAAACCTCCCCCCACCCCCCCGAACTGGGAAGGGAATAGGAGAGGGGACAAAACAGGACAGCTTGCAGCATGCTAAGAGAATCAGAGTGATGGCTTTTCTTTGCCTTTCAGGGTTTTATCATTGCACGTCTTGCAAAAGCAATAGGTGTGAACCCGTGGTGGAGCCTTGCCAGGTTTTCAGTGCTTTCTCTGTGCCTCCCTACACCGGGGATAGTGGAAAATTACCAGCGTCTCCTCCCGGTGCTTCCATGCAAGCTGGCTTTGGCAGGGTGAGGGAATTCACTGCTGGCACAGGGCAGAGACAGCACTGCAAGGGTGAGGAGCAGGTGAGCATGGCGTGCACACAGTGCCCTCTTCTCAGCCATATCTACCTGCTTGATAAAGCAGCTGCATGGCCACAGCTTCACCCAATGATGGCCAAAAGCATCCCCAGTAAGGGACACATGCAACACATGGGCCTTCCCTTCCCACCCCTAGCTGCAGTAGCCCCTTGCCCATAGGTGCCTTGGGATGGGAGTGTCAGCCCATTTCTCCACCCTGCCCTAGCATCCCCCTGCCCAGCAGCAACGGCTCCACGCCCTCCCTGCTTTGCCTCCTGCAAACACCTGCAGTGGCATTTCTGTGCAGGGCCATGTGCCACCGCTCCTGGCAGCCAGCAGGCCTGGGTCACCAGCAATGTTTCGTTCAGGCTTGCCTGTATCACCCCGGGTTCTGGGGAGGAATGCAGGAGGGAGGCCAAGGGGCAGAGAGGCAGATGAGCATCTCCAGAGTGATTTAAAGGACTGGGAGATTTAAGCTGAGGAGGAAGTACAGCAGAAGTTCATCATGAGAGAAAGTTAATTCATTAATTGTCTAGTGAGCACAGCCCTACAGCAAGAGGCAGGGGACAGATGAGATGGGGGTGTCAGAGGATGCCCAGGAGACAGCAGTGTTTTCATGCAAGCACGAGCTCCCTGGCATAGCCAGTCCTTCCTTCTTGAGCTCCAGTGACCCATGCCACCTGCTCCTGTGGATGTCTGCTCCCAGTGGGACTCCTGGGTTCAGCCATGTACAAGGCACAAAGTTACTTCCACACCATTTCCCTGCACTGCCTGATACCAAGTCTGGTGTTTTCCTGCTGCTGCTGAGCTGAGGACAGTCCTGGTCCACCCCCCACCCAGTGTACAAAGAGCCTTGCCACGCACTGCATCCTTGGTGCAGCACAGTAGGTGAGTAACAATTTCAGGAGTTGGACTCAATGATCCTAATTGGTCCCTTACAACTTGAGATATTCTATGATTGATAACATGTCTCTCAAAAGTAAATGTTGCTGGACACTCCACACAAAATAGAAACACCGCTCAAAACATACCCCAGAAGGAACATTTTGGAGGTTGCTCGTGGTCTGCTGGCTCAGGTTTCCCCACCCTCCCCATGTGGGAGCCTAACTGTAGGGATGCTCCTGCTTTTCTCACCTCATTCCTCTACAAAAACTCCCTCCAGCTCTGTGGGTTGGGTCTGGGGATAGGGCAGGAGGTCTAACCCCATATATCAGGGGCAATTCCTGGCCTGCAGGCTGCACAAAATGGGGAAAGCTGCTGCTCCCATGCAGACACACTGGCACCACCGTGCTCCTGTCCGCTTGCCTCAAGGTGCTTCAGGCGGCATGAAACAAAAGCGAATCACCAGCACAGCAACTGCCTACATTAATACCTATACAGGCACGCTGGAATTCATAACCTGTGTGCTGCCAGCCACCGAACCCCAGGCCTGTGAGTCCCTGCCCAGCGGTGCTGCTGATCTGCAGGAGTGAGGGAAATAAAGAGGTGCAATGGGAGTCTGTCTGCAAGGATCCCCGCCTTTAATCTGCTATCCGTTACTGCAGGTTTTATTCCTATTCTGAAAACTGGGGGAAAACGTATCTAGGCTCAAATGAAGAATTTTGTTTTGCTAAAATGGGAAGATTTTGTCTCTGCCTCAGCATTACAATAATTTCCATTTCAAAAGTCGGCTATGATTTTGAAGTGAAAATTCAGACCGTCCCATCCCCAAAGGCTAACAAGGGATGTTTCAACTTTTTTTTTCCTAGAGGGCACTTTTGCCTGAAATCAACACACTCCTGCAGCAAGCTTTACATCTAACAAGCAGCAACATTTCACCAGCCAAACATCCCCGTGGATCTGCACCATCCAGGCAGTGGCATGCCATGTGCTCCGTCCTTCCTCCGGCATATCGCCTGGCAATCCCACACGCGCCTCTCATTAGCACTTAATACACAGCAAGAGGAGATTATACCTATTTCTTCCAACCAAATTAATCTTCTAATGTTTGAAAATAAATTGCGGTAATATGTACCAGCAGGTGTTACCTCTTCAATGTTGTCTTGTTTATAGCCAGTCACAAGACAACATTCCCATAACATTAGAGGTAAGCAGATGGCATTTACTGATTTACATTGCAAATATACTGCTAATACATACGTTGAAAAGCCAGTTCTGCTGAATGCGGCTTTACCTGGCTCACAGTGTACATCACAGCCCATACTCCTTAGCTGAGATCAGAAAAGGTGCTGGAAGAACTCTGTCCCATTGGCTTTGCTCTTGCTGAAACAAGAGAACAACTGGTTTTCCTAGCCCCTAAGGAGGGCTCTTCCTTAATTATTATATTTAAGATGGTTTTTTTTTGGTGCAGAATGTGCTATTGCCATGCTGGTGAACTGGGCGTATGCAACAGGGCACTGTGGCATGGAGCTGAGGGCTCAGTGGATCCCCTTGGCACGTTATTCTGGAGCAGCGCTCAGGAAGTGAGGAAGACAAGAAAAATTGGGATGCTGTGCTATTTTTTTCTGCAAGGAGGGATTCTCTGTGTTAAATACACATCTCCCATCTGCCCAGGCAGCTACCAGGTGCAGAAAAGACCTCACATCTGTGAGACGAAGAGGAGAGATTTCGTTCTTGGTTGCACCTTTTGCTCTCTCTGAGACACACATGTCTATTGTTATAGCTCTATACACACCACACATAGCCATGCAGATCCATGCAGATGCAGACACCTCAGCCTTCCTTAAGCTTCCTAAGGTGGTTAAGTGCAGCATGCTCCTGGCTTCTCCAGTCTCCTTCCTGTGACTTCCCATGGAGGATCTGTGCCTCAGGAGCAACGTGTTTGATTTTTTAATAGCAACAGTAAAGGAACTACCCCAGGGGAGCAAAGTCTATTGCATCCCCATGGAGGCCTGTTTCCACAGGTGCCAATCAGTGCCCCAGGCATCAAACCGGAGGAAATTACACCCAAAGTTATTAGAGGCAGCAAGACACCAGGCTGCGTGAACACAGCATATGTTCAAAAGTAAACAGATTGCATGAAACTTTTCCAACACGCTAAGGGGCCATCAGTGCTGAAATCACTGTTCCTGTGATGTGGAACTACTGCAGGGAGAAGAACGTGATGTGGAAAGGAGCTGATGGCTCTGTGTGTTCCTCTCACTGGTGTCTGCTTTTGCAGCTCTGCTGGTGGCTCTGCTGATGTGTGTGCTGACCCACCATGATGCAGGGAGAGATGCAAGGGCGTAGCTGAAACATTTGCAAAGTATAGGATCAGAATCATAGTATCATTCAGGTTGGAAAAGACTTCTAAGATCACCAATTCCAACTGTCAACCCACCCCACCATACCCACTGGCCACGTCCCTCAGTGCCACATCTCCACGGCTCATGAACACCTCCAGGGATGGTGGCCCCACTGCCTCCCTGGGCAGCCTGTGCCAGTGCATCACCACTGTGAGAAGAAATTTTTCTCAGTATCCAACCTGAAATACAAGATATTGGCTTGGCCAGGTCTCTCAACAAACTCTGCCCTGATCAGCAATTCCAGTAATGATGGAGAATTATCAGTGCAGATGGAATTAGATTAAAATAGCTCTGTCCCATCTCACATTCCCCCCCTCTTCCACCTTCTGCCGACCAGCACACTTGAAAATTGTTGACTAGATTTCTGGAAGTGGAACAAAAACATGGGCAACAAAGGGAACACAACATCAACAAGGAAATTGTGGAGGTGCATGAGCAGCAGCCCAGCCTACTTGCAGTGGGCACAATGGCTGCAAAACTCAGCCCTGGGCTGAAAGCTGTGAAAGCAAGGGAGTGGGATATTCAGGTTGGATATTAGGAATGATTTCTTCTCAGAAAGAGCAGTGATGCACTGGCACAGGCTGCCCAGGGAGTGGTGGGGTCGCTGTCCCTGGAGGTGTTAAAGAGCCATGGAGATGTGGTGCTGAGGGACGTGGTCAGTGGGCATGGTGGGGTGGGGGTTAGTGGTTGGTGATTGGACAAGATGATCTTAGAGGTCTTTTCCAACCTTAATGATTCTATGATGCTATGGCAGCTTAAGGACATGCACCCTGTGCAAGCTCCCAGCTTGTCCAGCAATTTCTCTCAGTGTTGCCTAATGCAGGGGCTAGGCCTGAATTTGAGCTACCACAGGGCTTTCATAAAATGGTAGCAAGGGCTCTGCCCTGCCTTGTGCGGGTCCAGCAGAACTATACTGGGAGATGCTGTGAGGCACACAGGAGTCATGCAGTGGGAAAGGAGCGGGTGCTGGGATAAGGAGCTGGCAGCTGCGAGCTCAACCCAGTGGGGAGCAGCGCAAGACAATAGATGCCTCTGTTCCAAAAATAGCTGGCTATGTGGATGCTTTCCAAGGAGAACCCAAATCTGCAGTGTGCACAAGGCAGGCAGCAGCATGTTGGATGCCAGAGGAGCTGGACAGGCACTTTTCAGAAAGTCAAACAAACACGCTGACAAATAGGCAATGTGGCAGCCAGAAGCCTAAAGGAGCAGGTGGTGAAACTGCACATCTTGCTGAAAGATACACTGGTCTTGGAAACTGGTCATGCAGGGCTGGCAGGGCAGCCTGCCCCTTTGCGGATCCAAAACACATGGCCTTCCCCTGAGCAGAACCGATCGCCACAGCACTGCTAGCCTGGTCCCACCACAGCCACTGCATCCTGCTCTGCTCCTTCACCCACTGTCCAGCACGTCTCTGCAGTGCTTCACAGGGGACGTGTCATAGTCCCACTCCCACGAGTGAGACTCTGTTCTCTTCCCCAGGCACAGAAAGAGAGGCAGAGCCAGGTGGCACCCAGCATGGCTCGCCAAGGTTTTGGAGCTGTCATTCATCTTCCTTGAGCTCCAAGGAGCACAGGCAGAGTCCTGAGTTGGAAGGTGCACCCTTTCCATGCTGCTGCCTCAGTCTTAGAGGAATCATAGCTTGCTTCCTGTGGCTGAAGTCTTGATGGAAGACCAGAGGATAGATGGAGCAAAGGAGGCAGGTACCATTATTGCACCTGGCCCTCTCCAAACACATGGGCCCAATATTCCCTAAGTGGATTGACAGGAGCATCCCAGCCACTCTACACTGCCACTGTGCTTCAAGAGGCTGCCTTGTTCCTTCACATTCCACCTGGCTCAGTGGTGACCCTGGACAGTCCCATTCTCTACATCACCACCACCTGGAGTTTGCTGGGAATTCAGGAATTCCCCAAAGCCTGCGGAGGACCACATCAAAGCAGATATCCATACTGCATCCCTTGTTGGACCCCCTATTGCAGCAGGTGGATAAGTACTGAAGAAAGCCGCAGGCTGCAGAGAGTCCATGCTAGAGCATATTGAAAAGATGTTTGGACATGGTTCTGGGTAACTGGCTTTAGGTGGCACTGCTTGAGTAGGTGGGTTGGACAAGATGACCTCCAAAGATCCCTTCCAACCTCATCCTGTGAAGACGAAGGAGCAGCAGAGGCTGCTGTGGGCTGACCACAACCTCCCATTCCCCATCCCCACTGTGCCGTTTGGTGGGGAGGAGATAGAAGAGCCAGGAACAAAGGACCTGGCTCCAGCTCATACCTATGGCCCAGGGGACTTCCTGACAGTCACCCCACTGGCCAGGGAGCTCAGCACAGTGAAAATATTGCTTCTTACCCACATCTCCTATGTCTCTCGTATTCAGCAACTACTGTCGTCTCAAGGGAAAAAAAAACAGGAAGCCTTGTTAATAAACACAAACTTGGGTTCATGTGCATTTTGAAAAAGCCTTCTGCTTCTTGAGCCTGCCTGGGCTCCGTCTTCAAGGTCTGCCCTTCAGGCAGTGGAACAGAAGTGCTCTCACTCACTCCTCCCTTCAAACAGAAATAGAACTACTGATGGAGTTAGCTCAGCAAATATTGCAAATTTTAAGGGGAGCATGCAATCTTCTTCAACACAACATGCAGTCTTCATGCATGGTGGGCCCTGAGGGTTGCACGCTAGCTCCAGAGGGGTCTACGGACATCAAAACTTTAACTGGGGAACCACCAGAAGAAAGGGGAAGTGGGAAGGCAGCAAACCTATCGGAAAAGATAATTATGGTCCTCAAGGAGCAATGCAGACCATTACAGACATACATGCCACAAGTACATTGTGCAGCCCCACCAAATCCTTGTGATAGCAGTGGGAACCAGCTATCACCCATTCTTTGGCAATGTGAAATCCCAGCATGTCAAGTAGAGCATCGGGTCTCACTTGAAGTCAGGACGCCCCTAGAGAGCACAGCTGTGGGAGATCCCCCCTGGACATGGTTGCAAGGTTGTTGCAATAGGTTCTTGTAATTCCACATGTCACTGTATGTTGAGAGTTGATGCATGTCATTTTCATCCAGGCTGTGATTATTGTCTTTTCACAATGGTAATGGGCAATGGTAGTGAGTAGTGCCACAGCGCAGCTCAGGTGGGACACTCTAGTGTAGATTCTTGGTTGCTGCAGGAGAGATTGAGGAGATCTAGTTCCTTTCCCGGAGTCAGCAGCCATATGAGCAGCATCACGGTGATGCAGATGTTCTGGATCTTTACTAAGCTGTTCTTCAGCCCATATTATTAAAGTCTATTCAAAACCTAGGTGCAAAATTAAGGCATCTGGGCATCCTGGCATAACATTATTCTCACATGTTTTAAAATCCACATGCCACTGGGTCTGAGCAACATGCCTGTGGCGAGGGCTGGATCTACAGGACCCAGTGATGGAAGATCACCACCCACGTCTGCAGAGTCTGCACTTGGGAGAGGAAATGCACCCTGGCTGGCAGCTCTGGGTGATAAGGCAGTCTTCCTTCTTCTCTTATTACCTCTTGCTCCACCTCTGATATTTTTTTCCAGTTGCTCCCAAAAGCTTGCTCTCCCCAGCATTTCATATCCTGTCCTGCATTTTCCCATGATTACACTGAGTCACACTGACGTCAACCAGGCAGTGAGGGGCACACTGATGGGACATCTTTCATAACCTACCTGCCCTGGGGCACTCATTACATGCTGGGGCTGCAAGATACAGGTAACGGCACTGGGACTGATTGCAAACAGTCCCCGAGGAACCCAAACTGGTCTTTCCATGCAGAAAACATGCTGGGAACAAGGCTGGAAGGGAGCAGGTACCTTGGCTGGCATGCACCAAGCCATTTGCAGTAGTTATTTTTATGTGCATTGATGAACACAGCACCCATACAAGCGGAATCACTTCCAGAAAGTGAAAGAAGTTAGTTTACAGCTCAGGTTGTTGCACAATTCAAAGCCTGGCATGGCTTTTTTTCACTTCTTACTTTCTGTAGTTATGGTCAAAAGTAGTCACAGGAGGTAGATTACAGCAGAAAACTCCCGTGAGAGGCTGTGGTATCAGAGGCATGCAAATAGCTGGAGGATGGGGATAGGGCTCTCCCCCCAGAGCTACAGGACAGACCTGTGCTCCCAGGCTCAGCAAGGTGGCTCCAGAACATGTCACCTGCACAGGATCCACACATCCAGCCCAGGAATAAGGTTGGAGGTCCAGCTTCCAGCTTGGGTGATACTTCTGTTTTTTCATCCTGAGGGTATCTGTACTGAGCAGCAGCCCCATCAGGAGTTATACCTGCTGGCCACAGCTGTATTGCAGTGCTGGACAGGACTTTTTCCATTTCCCTTTCACTTGCACGTCTTCTGAGAAAAAGCAAAAAATCAATAATAATGATTAAGAGCTCCTCAGCCCTGACTCCATTGCTCACATATCTGCTCCTTGCTGGAAAACTTCAGCTGCAGGATTTCTCTTGCTCAAGAAGGGTTGTTTGCATATCTCCTGCCATGGTAATCTGATAAATGTTGGCCTAGTCTGGGACTGGGGAAGAGGGGGCAAATCTGGGCTTTACTTTGGGCCACAGCTTAATTTTCAGACTTTGATGTCTCCTTCCCACATAATGAAAATCCATTTCTTGTCTTCGGGAAGTCAAGTCTATTGTAGACAGAAGAGACCGGCATGGCTTGGGCATGGGAAAGAATTACTGTGAGTTGCTTTTTAAAACATTTTTATTGATGTGCTCCCAGTCTCCTGTTTGCTGGTGGGTAATTAAGTCAATTAACAAGCATCTGTTTATTTATTTCTCTCATTTATGAATGTAAGCAGTTTGGGTAGCAGTTTGTAACAAGGGCCTGCTGCAGCTTGCCTGTCAGTACATGAATATTCAGGCGATTGCTAGTCTCCATCCATGGTGATTTGCCTCCTCCACCCTGGGAATTGGAGGGAGCTCTGCACCCTGAACAAAATAGCTGTCTCTGGTTCCTCCTGGCGCAAGAACCAGAGGCAGCTCTGTGGAAATTCATCATCTCTGCATCCCTGAGCAGACCAGAGTCCCTTCCTACATGTTTGTCCAGACCTTCTGGAGGCCCTGACCTGCCGGTGCCCATGAGCTTCTGGTGGAGGCTCTGGCGGCCCCTGAAGGCTCTGTCCAGAGCACAATGCTGTCACAAGAGCACCCAGACGCTGCTCTCCCTTGACTCCTTTGCAAAAAGAGCTTTGGCTCTTTGTGCCCAGAGCCAAAGCTACAAACTCAGCAAGTGACATTCCTGCGTGGAAAAAATAACTTCTAGTGATGTCTTCAGAGTTGTTTAATCACAGGGAGACTAAGGAGGCCTAGGAGCAAGAGAAAAGGATTAGCAGTATCTGGGAAGAGAATTCATCACAGCAAGCAGTTTGCAGGGGCACATCTGCTGCTGACTCCTCTTTTCCAGATGCAGCAGTTTTATTGCTGTGTCAGCAGGATGAATGTTTACTCCCTTCTAAAGCTGTCAGGCGACTCAGATGCTAAAATCGTGTAAAGCTAAACATGCTTGTTTTGTAGAAGGGGGAAACGATGCTTTCAGATGAGAGGATTGCTGGAGAGAATTAGACTGGGCTACATTTTCTGCTCCTGATGTGAGACATCATCAGCACCTCCAGAGGAGGCGGCAGGAAAGCCCACAGCCTGAACATGTGCTGGGAAGTGAGAAGACAGAAGTCCTGACAACCCATTCAGAATTCCCAGAGTTTGGTGATTGAATTAATTTAAAGGAACAACTGGAACTCAGTGTAGCGTTGTTTGGTTGCAGCATCCACCACTTTCTTGGACTTTCCTCTACTCTTCAAATGTGATGACCTCATGTTGGGGTTGTCAGCACCAAGTCTGCTGTGCAAACTAAGATGGAGTCCTTGCAGGTCAAGAAGGTGCAGGTGGCAGGGGTGAGGGAGGGAGGCAGACATGGACATGCCACCTGCAGGCACAGGAAGCTGTGGGTGCTGCAGACGTCACACTGGGGTGTGAGAGGTGTGTGGCTCTTTGGCCAAGGATCTCTCTGGGATCCCTGGCTGGGACGCCCAATGGGATCACCATCAGTGGGGACTTTGCTGGTCTGTGGGTATTGCTACTGCTTGAGCTGTTTTCATCCGCTGCTACCCTGGGACCACATAAAGGGTGCCTCGGGGGGCTGAACCCACCAGTTCCCATTTTGGCTCTGGCCATGGTTTCCTGAGTTGTTGCTCTGCTGTTTGGTTGGAGCAGATGGCCTCGTTAAACAAGAGCAAGCGCTGCCAATGCCTGACACTTGGATTAGCTGCAGACTGTAAAGTGACACCCACCTCCTCCCCATGCCCATCGCTGGCTGCCTGCCTCCTGCTTCCCCTACAGCAGTGCCAACCTAATGATTCCCCACCATGTGTCAAGGCAAGGAGAAATAGCCCCTTCCCACCACTGCCTCACTGCCCTTCTTTCTTCAGGCCTCCTCTTTCCCCACACTGTCTCTCCCCACCGCAATCTTAATGCTTGCAGCTGTGAGCATGCCATGGTGCTGACAGGACTACAGCTGGCAGTAGAAGGCTGCTATTGATTATTGCTCCATATTTTGGTGGATAACAATTGCCATTTCTGTCTTAAGACAGAAATTAGCATAGCGAGATCAGAGTCTTCAGCAATACTGGGCCCACCCACTATAGGCGCACCTCAAAACCTCTCAGAAAATCTTACTTCAGCTTGCCTTCCACTTCTCCCTTATTCCATTGGGGAAGTATGGGGAGGTGGCTCTTATGCCTGCATGACCTGTGACCGTGCTGCATCACACTAACTACACAGCAGAGAGGTCCCACCAATCTCACTACATGGATGTCCCCCTGACCACTCTGTGTAGAGGTCCCATCAACCTCACTGCATGGACATCCCATCACCACTCCCCAGGGACGTTCCACCAGCCACACTGCATGGACATCCCACCAACCGTACTCCATGAAGGTTTCACCAGCCATGCTGCGTGGAGGTCTCACTGGAGCACAGCACGGTCCCCCAGCCAGCATCAGGGTGCCCAGGACTCAAGGATGGTGACAACAAATCTATCCTGAGCACAGGGAATGCTGACTTGAGCTTTTGCCCCTCTCCAGGGCTGTCACTGCTGCCAAACCGCAGGAATTGCAAGCTGACACTGTGTTTGGTGCACAGGAACATTCTTTGGCAATGAAGACAGATGGCGATGTTCTGCCCTCCATGGATAGCATCCCATCTTGGGTAGGATTTGGATTAAAAGCTAATAATAAGCTGCATCTTGTCAGATTTTGGTATTTGGCCTGTTCCAGTGTTTCATTCTATATGTGTACTATGGAGCACAGAGGGGGGGGAGGGGACTAGGAGTTACCAACACAACAGTAGAGGAAATGAACTTCAGCATTAGGGCAAGTACAAACCTCTGGGATACGATGGAGGAGGGGTGTTTCTTCCTCCTGCTTTGCCCTCAGAGAAACCACACTCATAATTATATCCTCTAACCCCTCATTTAATCCAAACCATCATTTAATTCTTTTTAAAGTCTCTGGAAGACACACACAATGAATGAGTATTATTTTCCTGGTCAAATGAAATGGTACTCATTTCCCCAAGTAAATAATTTCTGTTCTTCACCTTTTCCTTAATCTCACACAATTTGAGAGGCAGCTGATTTATAGATTTTGGAAGTTCTCCTTTTCCCCTCCACTGCTGTCAGATGGATCCTATGTTAATATATGTGGGGTGAGGATGAGCTGTCTCAGCTGGTGCAGGGCTTAGTGCATGCAGCATGGTCTTGTGCCCACAGGGCATAAAGGTTATGGCGGAGGCATGCCACAGGCTTCAAAGACAAACGGAGGATTCCTCGGTATTGCAAAGTGACTTCTGAACACAGGACATGTCAGGGATTGTCCACGCTTCTCGGTATTCGAGGTCCCTAGCAGGGCCCCCAGCTCCACCTTGGATTCTGGGGTCAATAGCACTAGATGCTGCAATGTCACAAAGGAGAGGCTTGGGGGTGAGGGAAGCTGGGAAGCTTGCCGTCTCCTAGGAGGGGAGAAGGGGGCCCTTATTCCCCACTGTGTGCATCCAGCCGAGAGTCTTTAATGACTGTCTCTGGCAACTGGAGCTGAGCTACACATCTGTGCTACCACTTTGTCTGGCCTTTGGATCAGAAGACACAGTGAGAGGCATTGGAAGGCTCACAGGGATTAAAAGAATTATTATTCCCCATTTTTCTTTTCACATGACAAGGTAGGAGGAAGATACAATGGCAGCATATCATGACCACTGAAAGGGGATCTGAATCTCAGGGAGAAGAAAGAAAAACATGAAGTGGGATGAATCCAGTAATTGGTGCACAGGAGGAAGACAAAGTGGAGCAGGCAGAGAGGTTACTTTGCAGATGTGTTTTCACAGCATTTTCATAATGCAGTCCAAGTAGGGTCACTCTCTGCAGTTGTTTTATTACCACTAATAATTACCTCTAATGCCTTTCTTCTTCCAAGGCCTTTTTAGACATCGCGTGTTGCACATGGAGCCAACAAAGATGCTGTGAGCACTGGGTTGGGCGGAGGAAGGGAAATGCTGTTGTTCAAGTAAAGCTCTGTTTAGTTAATCTTCCCAGCAGGATATCTGAGGGTCCAATCTACCCTTCACTCAAACTGTGTGCCCAATGCACTGTGATTTTATTGTCTCCTTCAGCGCAGCTTCCTCCACACTCCTCAGGGCAGATATGGGGTTGCGCATCCCCTGTGGTCAGTTGCTGGAACATCTTGTCCTTCCCAGAGGGAAGCTCTCCAGGGTTTGCACATGTTTGTGGCTCCTGCCCTGTGATGGTGTAAGAGCCCCACACAGGACGATTTCACTGACAAAAGGACTGCTCTGGGCTCCCATTCAACAGGGAGATGAAATAATCGTAATGGCATCATCTCACTTGGCCTTTCCTTTGTTCCAGCTGTTCCTGCTTCTCCTCCAGAGATGCAGCTGCCTTCAAGAGTCACTATATCTGGTGAGAAGGTTTTTTGGCTTCTGTCCCCTCAGTGCCCCCTGCACTTTCTGTGGTGGTGGAGCTGCTCCTAAGGATGGTAACATGAGCAAGACAAAGGCTGTCTGTCTTGTGTGGCCACATCTGGATTTCAGGGAAGGCTTTCCTGTTTGGACAAATGTACAGCTCGGGCTGAAATTCAAGAAGGTGAAAATCCATGGGCTGCACATCCAATAATAAAGCAAAGGAAGCGAGAGCAGCCATTTCCATTCAGCGCTGGGCACGGCCACTGGCCTCGCATCCTTGTGCTGCCCAGGTGCGGGGAGCTATCAGCAACAGTGCAAGCCACAGTTTGCCTGGATTTCCTCCCAGAAGTGACCAGGCTGAGAGCTTAGAGGGGCTAAAACTAAAAAACACCTGTATACCTAAAAGTACTGCATGCACCAGCATGCCTAATTACAGTGTCTCCATGAGTGGTAAGGTTTTGAACTGATTGAAAGCAAGCAGGGTTGTGAGCCTACAGCAAGGTCAGCCTGCTGATTTCTGACCTTCCACCATTGCTTTGGTTCAGGCATGAGTGCTGCTGAAATTACTCCTGATTCAGTGAGGAGAATGTAAACCTCAGCTGCAGTAGAGTTTGTGGGCAGATCTGGTTGCCATTCTTTCCTCATCCTGCTCTGCAGGAAGGTCTCTCAGGTAGGCTCAGCTTTTCTGAACAACATTCATCAGCCACCCTGCGCCTTGCACTGCTTCCACATGTCCCAGGAGCCAGGTCCCTTCTTCTGTCCCCAGCCACCTCTCCTGGCAGTGTAAGCCACCACAGGCGCACAGCCAGGAGCTGCTCTGCAAAAGGCCAGAGGCAGCGGATTGCAAGTCAGTCTCCCACCCTCATCATGAGTCTGTACCACGTGTGAGCAGACATGGGACCATGGCAGAAATCAGTAAGGAGCAGGGAGAGAAGTGATGTGTAGGGAGTCTGTGAGAGGCGGGGTTAGGGAATCATGTTAGGGACCAGAACAGGAGACTAAACTATTTTTTCCTTTCTGCGTCCTCATGCTGTAGACTTTCTCCCTGTTTTCTCAGTGCCCAGAAGCTCTCCCTCATGCAGAAGCTATGTGCTTTCTCCCTAAATCGACATTATCATTGAGTTGCTGATCATAGTCTATTTCCCCAAATGGCACAGAAATATTCTACTGATAACACTGCTGAAGCAGGACTAGCAAATGCATTGAGCACTGGTACAGCACTGTGTTTGGAAAGGATAGAGCAGCAATGTCTGCTCCCAGGAAACAAACAAACAAACAAACCAAAATCCCTCTGATACTCATGAGTTTCCCAAAAAAAAAAAAAAAAAAGAAGAAGAAGAAAAAAAAACTGATGTGGAAAAAACCCAGCCACACACTTCCAGTGCTGCCCTGCCCTTCTAGTGGCTCTTGATCAGAAGATTCCCCCTCCTGATTTTGTGCAAGCAGAGAGCATTCCCAGGCAGTGGGACAGTGGCAAGACCCACATAATGGCACATGGAGGACATCCAGCCCAGTGGACCAGGCAGCCCTCTGTGATGCCAGGCAGGAACACACATGGGTTTGTTCAGCCTCCATGTCCAATGCGTCATTCCCAATTAGGGGCTGACCTGACACCAAGGGACCTTGAGCCATGTTTCTAGAGGCATTGAGATGCCTGTGTATCCTCAATTCTACACTTGTAGGGGGAAAGATCCTTCTCACCCCTGGCACACTGACACATTGAAACGTGCCACTTCCATGGCACTTCGTCACACAAATTGCTGCACGCATCCAAGGGGTGGATCAGCAAACTTGAGAAGTGAAGGAAAGAAAACAAAAAAAGAACCAAACCCACAGGACTGCTGCCTGCTCCACACTGCCTGGAGGGGAAGCACCACAAAGGAGTGATTATAATAAGTCCATAAATCAGTGGGAGGGGAAGTGGGGAGCATAAACACTGAGACGATCACTGAAGACTCAGGGAAGTGGAGACATAAGCAGAGGCAGAAGTTTTAATAAATACACATTCCTGGGGAAGCTCAGTCTCTGGCACTGGCAGAGGATTTTCTGCAGAACAGAGTGAGGAAGGGGACCATGCACCATGGGATAGGCCAGCGGGGACACTGCTGGCAACCTTGGCCGAGCTCCTTCTTCCCTGTTACTTCCACCCTTTATTACATCTGCCTGCTCTTTCCACAAACCTGAGTTTTTCCTGCATCCTGGCAGTGGCTCTTCTTTTATCATAGGGGTACAAGTGCATAGTGTGAGGAATGAGAGAAGTCACACTCACCTCACCAGGCACTATTCATAACTCAAGGGCATTCCCAAGAAGGAGCCCATAAATGTGCAAAAGATGGGTCCTGGCCTTGGGGAATTGTGGCATATGGCCACCAAACAGTTCTTGCCTCAGCTTTCAGGTGATCTTTGGCCTGGCTATCAGAGAAAAGCACCCCATAATGTCTTCTCAGAAAGAGTGGCAACACACTGGAACAGTGCCTGTGGATTCACCATCCCAGGAGGTGTTCAAGAAACATGAAGATGTGACACTTTACAGACAAGTGTTGGTGGGCACGGAGGTGATGGCTTGGTGATTGAGCTGAATGATATTAGATGTCTTTTCCAACCTCAATGATTCTATGATCCTATGAAAGCACAGCCCCCAGGGCATAACTTTTCTTGACATTCTTTAGGTCCATCCACTCAGGACCACACTCAGCGAAGCTGTCACTTGTCACTCAGGACTTGACACCTGTAAAAAGTTTGCTGAAAACCTCCCTTTTGGCTTCAGGCTACATATGACAGGCAATAATGGCTGACAACATGTTCCCTGAAGGATGCCAGGAAGTCCTCAGATTTGAGGCGGCAGCCTTTCCAGCCTTCATTACAGGCATTACAGTGCTTCCTCAGTGATGGCTTCATGTTTGTGCCATCAGCTAGAGGAAGATGAACATGGGAGATCAGGCTACAGATCTGCAGAGGGAAAAAAGGTCACCAGTAGCAAAGCAGGCATCTGACTGCATCCTACTGCCTCCAAAATCCCTGCCTCTTCAACCCTCCTGCCTCTCAAATTTCCCTCGCATGGCTGGTGGAAGAGTCCATGCCTGCAGTGTTCAAGAGGAGAGCCCTTCTCTGCCATGTTCATAGAATCATAGAATTAGTTAGGTTGGAAAAGACCTACAAGATCATCCAGTCCAACCATCCACCTACCACCAATAACCCCACTAAACAATGTCTCTCAACGCTATATCTAAATGTTTCTTGAACACCTCCAGGGACGGTGACTCAACCACTTCCCTGGGCAGCCCATTCCAGTGCCTGACCACTCTTTCAGAAAAGTAGTGTTTCCAAATGTCCAGCTTAAATCTCCCCTGGCACAACTTGAGGCCATTCCCCCTCGTCCTGTCACTAGTTACAAGAGAGAAGAGGCTGACCCCCAGCTCACTACAACCTCCCTTCAGGTAGTTATAGAGAGCGATAAGGTCTCCCCTGAGCCTCCTCTTCTCCAGACTGAACAATCCCAGCTCCCTCAGCCGCTCCTCATAAGGCCTGTGCTCCAGACCCCTCACCAGCTTCGTCGTCCTCCTCTGAACACACTCCAGGGCCTCAATGTCTTTCTTGCAGTGAGGGGCCCAAAACTGAACACAGTACTCGAGGTGGGGCCTCACCAGGGCTGAGTACAGAGGGACAGTGACTTCCCTACTCCTGCTGGCAACACTATTTCTGATACAAGCCAGGATGAAACAATGGCAGACTGTTGTTCTGCTTGCATAGGCAACATTCCTGCTGTTAAATTCAGAAAGGCAATAATGTCCCCAGCTCACGATAGCCCAGGGAAAAGATAAGAATCAGGAGATATGTTACTCCTGTTGAAGTCTTGGTCACTATGACCTCCGTGGATTATTTAAACCAAGCTGTTCTTTATTTGTTTGTTGTTCCATCTACTTTTTAAAGAAAGTTCCACAGACCCTAGGCCCTGCTGTGTATATAGGATACCTTTTTCATTTAATGAAGCAAAGACAATTTAATTTTAAAAAGATGTCTTCCTCCTGTGCATGGAGCTATTCCTGTGGCCATGTGCAGATACCATCTGTGCTGGAAGAGGCTTGCAAGTGCCCCTCAGAGCCCATGGAATTGTGGAGACCCAACTGAAATGGGAAGGCAAAGGTGTCAACAGCAAAATGAAGCCAGCAGAGTGAGAGCTCCTTCTTCCTTGTCCTCCTCCAGGGAAAAGAGGAAAAGCCCTTTGAGGAGATCTGTTGTGCCATCATGAGCGAATAGCTGGCCACCATGAGGGAAATGTAGGCTTTCATGAGGGAGGTTCAGACACCATGATGTAGATGTAGGCTGCCTCAGCCTCCTCTTCTCTGGGCTGAACAAACAAACCAAGGGACCTCACCTGCTCCTCACACATCTTGCCCTTCAGACCCTGCACCATCTTCATAGCCCTCCTTTGGATGCTTTGCAAGAGCTTTATGTCCTTCTGATATTGTGGGGCCAAATCTGCACCTAGAGCTCAAGGCCAGGCCACGCAGGGCAGAGCAGAGTGGGACTTCCTTTCCCCAAAAGAGGTTCCTTCCTTCCTGCTCATACAGAAAGCCCTGTTGGCAGCCCCAGCTTCTTCAGGTGGGACAAGTCCTGCAGAGCACAGCCAGCACCAGCCTGTGTCCTGGGAGGTGCAAAGGAAGGGCAGGGGGTTTATTGGCTAGCGGTGAGCGTCCCAGAAAGTGAGAGAGAGGGCTCTCAACCACTCCTACAAAGTTCCCCATGGCTGTCCCTACACCATCTCTAATGCAAAGGGGCTACTTCTGGATCAGCAGGGGCACACAGCATTGTTCAAAACCCCTCTGTGTAATTAAAGAACCATGGTTTCTTCTGGGCTTCCACTTACTTAATCTTCCTGTCTCATCTGCATTTAATACCCTGAGCTCTGTCAGAGGGCAGAAACACAGCCTTTACATCCAGAAGGACACGAGTTCCCTGCAACAGCTGCTATATTTAACAAAAAAATACACTGCGTTGTCATGGCAACTGTGCTTTCTAAAAATAGAAATGCCATATACAGCACAGCCAAGAGCACAGGCAGAGCTCACGGAAGCCACTCTAACAGCGCTCTGGGAAATGCAAGCAGACTTTTGTTCTTTGAGGGAATGGGTCTCAAGTAAATCACGCAAAATCACCCAACCCTTTGCTAATTAAAACCTCAATTTACTGCAGAGGATCCCCATTTCCCTTGACTAAAATACTGCTCCGTACTCTCTGGCAGTTCTTCTCAGTGCTGTGCAGGGTTGGAGCACTTGAGCAGCTGTGCAGCAATGCACTGTGTGCTGGCCTGGGTGTGTGGCTCTCCCTCCAGGCACAAAGATCCATGCAGAGCAGGCTCTCCCAGTGAATTACTCTCTGAATGCTCTCCTCTCTGAATTACTGACCCCATCAGCACAACATTGCTAGCAAAACACGCAGTGGTTATAAGCCAGCCGAGCATCTCCCAAAATCTGATTAGCAAGGCTGAGTAGTCACAGCCTGCTTCTGAACAGCAGTTGTTTCCAATTTCAGCCTAAGTCTCCAGTCATCTCACTAATTCTCCTTGACGTTTCTTGCTCCAAGTGGAAGGCGCATGCTGCCAGATTGCAACCCCCCAGTGTTGTTTCTGTGCCCCACTTCCCCACAGGAGGAGGAGCAGCACAGTTGCTGCAATGCCCTAGTTCAGCAATCCCCGTGCAGCACTGGCTTCTAGGAATCCTCAAGAGTGGCGGTTGAGTGCTGCATACTTTCTGGATGATGCACAACTCTGCTTGACTTCTGCACCATTCTTTAAAAGGAAGGAACTGGATAGCAAGGAAAGGCTCTTGAAGAGGAAAATACTTCACATTGTTGTACCAGTGTGTGTGAATGTCCTTTTTTTTCCGCCGAAGAAAAAAAACACCTGGCCAGACCTGATGGTGTGCAGTATTTTCCCTATTTCATGGCTGTCACCAGCAGCGCTGAAAGAGCCCAAGGAATCCTTTTGTGTGCATTTGTGGGTCTACCTGCAATGGTTTGCAGCAGTGCAAGCACTTCCCCAACACTCACTGTGCACTCTGCCTCAGTTTTCTGCCACTCTTGTGTTTCCTAGGTTCTTCTCTTTGACTACTTTTTTTGGAGTTTTCCCAATAACTTTCAAGGCAGGATCTTTAAACAGGTAAATTTAGACATCTGTTTAGAGAAAGGGATTTGGTGTACCTTGTGGTCTCTGTGGATAAATTGGCTGAGAGGGATTATAGAACTCATACGTACTGAAAAAAAGTACATAATGTCCCTGGAGGTGTACAAGAGACATGGAGATATGGCACCTGGGGACATGATTTAATGGGATGGTTTAACAGTTGGACTAGACCTTAGAGGTCTTTTCCAACCTCAATGATTCTACAATTCTATTCTATAATGGTGAAGTCTTACTGTGGGTTGAAGTATCACTGAAGATGATGTCACTTGGCTTCAAACCTGGCTCACTCAATAGCCCTGCCTTTAGCTGAAGGCTCTCCTGGCAGTTCATGGTACTGAGCAGAGATGCGCTCATCAACTCCTGCACTTACAGGTAGATATGTGGCTGTTGCTTCTGCAAACACTGCTTGTCAGATGGGCACACAACGTTTAAGCAACTGGACCACAATGTATTCATGGGTGAAGCCTGAAGCTGAACCCTAGGGATGGAGAACCAAAACCCTTGCTAAGACCCAGGAGATCAGTGGTCAAACCTGTACCTACCTTACAGTCTTTGTAGTTGAAGATAAGGTCATTGCTATCTCTGGATGATTAAACACACATCAGGCGCATCACTTTCCTGTTTGGACAGCTTGCCAATGCCATGCCAGGTCCACAAGCCTTCTCTGCAGGCTTTCACAGAAATTCATCATGCAAAACTAAAACCTTTGCTCTGCACGCATGAGCACCAGGTGTTGCCAAATGCAGGAACCCACCCTCCCTGACAGCATGTAGGGAGACCAGTGTGCAGAGGGCTGGCCAGCAGCAGGGGTCCCTTGTCTCACTGCATCTCCAAGCCACGATGGACACATCAGCACTGCCTCCCATTCAGATCTTGGCAAGGGAGCCCAGCTCCATCAGCTTGGTCTCTGCCTGTGTTTGCACAGCACAAACAAAGCAGCAGCATATTCTGTTACCCTAAAATCTGACAAGATGAAAACATTTATGTGGGTCTTTAAACTGGTATGTGCCCAGAGTGTGTTACTGGGCACACTCTTCATATACATGGTTGTACCCTGCACAGTGCTGTGGCTGGATGCAGTACAGGAGTTCTAGCAGTTCAGGAGTACAAGCACAGGCTTGGAGCAGCCTTGCTTGAGGACTTCAGGTTTTGTTTGCCTCATCCCACTTCATCCTGATCCAGTTCCTGACCAATCCTAACTCACTGCAAGCTCTCATCAGAGGGTAAATAAATAATTTCTTTGACTCCTCTTACCACCTCTGCTGTCCATTATAATTTCTGCTCATCATCTTTCCGCAGCCTCTCTGGGTCCCTAGGAGCAGAGCACACTTGCCCTCCTGTATTTTACCTTGGCTCTGGTCTGCATTTAGCCTTTCCCCCTTGCAATGGCCAGTGTGGGCATGGATGGCATTGTTTCAGCTTGCAGGAATCAGCATGGCACCAGTACCTTCTTGCTACCAATGAGGGCTGTGAATTCCCTGGAGCTTACAGTGCACGAGTAAATCCATGATGCATGTGTGGTGTCTGAAAAGAAACACTTAGATGTTGAGTACCAGAATTTAAAAAAAATGAAAAAGGTTGTGGATGAGATTTAAACTGCAGTGTGACAACAGGCAGTCCATCTCCTTGGGCGGGGCATGGATGTTAAATGTTGAGCCGGACCAGGTAGATCAAGTGGAGAATGCTTGCTGATGGGTGCTGATGCTTTTAAAGGAGAGCAGGGAGTTAAGTGCACAGATTCTGTTATTGCTAATGGTGTTTGTGTTCAGAACTCCCCAGGTGTTGCTTTAGAAACAGCCATGCCCCAGCTACTAACTGAGTCTCACTTGCTGTTTAGCTTTTGAAACTCAGATGCACAATTGCATTTTGCTTGGATGTGCAGAGCTTGTCATGAAATACTTGCCACAAGAGCTGCAGTTTGCCTCTTGCACTCCTGCCTTTTGGCTATTTGAAATGAAAAAGCAGACTGATCTATAGCACCTCAGGAAGGGTGGACAAGCAGGCGGTGGTCTCACCTGCTGTCCTGGATGGTTTTCAGCACTGGATGCACCTGACACTCCATTGGCTAACAGCAGCAGCAGAAGTATCATGAACAGAGCTGAGCTTCTTAAGGTCCGTCAGTGTCCTACCTCATCAGTGCCCAGTGCAGAGGTGAGCCTTGCCTTCCTGCTAGGTGTAGAATGAATTTCTGAAGAGGACTTTTGTTAAAGAGAAAAGCCCTGATTTCCCTGCTGCTGAGCACTGCAGCATCCCCTTCAGGGACCTTTCTTTCTTGGGGCCTTTCTCAAAAGAGGTGAGCTGAAGATTTCATGAGGACATCCTTACCTCTCTGTTATGGTTTTGTGATTTTTTGTTGTCGGTATTCCACATCATTACATCATGTAAGGTACGGGCAGTTAAAGAGTTAATTCCCTGATTACTGCAAACTACCTTTTTTGGTGTGGCCCTCTGAGGGGGAGGGGAGGAGGTGCACTCCCCAGGGGTCTTTGCGTGAGAGGGGGTGGTGAAGCCGCATGGGAGACGCGGGGTCTGTTCCTTCCTGCCCGGCGGAGAAAGCACGTGGTCCTCCTGCAGTTTACTGTGTAAGATTTTCAGCCTGTAAACTCTCTAATATAATTCTACTAGCCTCATTTTGATATATTTAGTAAAGTTGGTTGTTCCTCCTCAGATTGGTGCCGCTGTTTTTTGTTTTTTTTTTTTTTTCTTTTTCCCTCTTTCCCTTTGTCTTCCCAGGTTGCGGCTCCGCGGCTTCTCTGCCGCTTTAGCCACCGGACCGCCCGGGGGCTGGCCCTTACCGCCGGCAATTTTTTTTCCTTTCCTTCCTCTTTTTTCTCGTTTTTTTTTTTCTTTCGGGCCTGTTCCCCTTGTCACGGACGCAGACCCTTAGATAATACCGTGACCCTCTCCAAGAGAATTTCTGTTGGTTTGTGGGGACAGACCACACATGTATGTAATGGCAGCCTTCCACAGACTGACCCTCCCAAGAAATGCTCACTTTCAAGTTGGGTGCTTTCTCAGGGAAACCCGGCTAACGGAGCTGTCCCAGTCTCAGCCTGCTGATGTCAACCACAGGTCTGCAATGACCGTCCTTTAAAAGCCCACAAGGCTCTGTCTTCACAGACAGATAAAGCATTTGGCTAACATGTGAACTGTGTGGCAGTTGTACTGTGAGGGTTGACTGCAAGAGAGATCATGACAAGTGCTCAAGATTGGCAAAGATGAGGCAGAATAAACACAATAAATTTCCTAATTTTGATGTAGATCTGAATGGATTCATCTCCACCTGTGGGATGTCTGGATGAAATTCTGTTGTTTGGACAAGCTAAAGAGACCAAGGAGACACATCCCAGCAGGATTGTGGCACCAGCACTTCCAGGTGGATGTAACTCACTCTCTGAAATCTGCATCCCAGGATGTCCACCTACAAATAATCCTTATCTTCCTCTTGATCTCATGCCACCAAGCTGGCTCATGGATTTACCTTGTCCTTGCAGGACTCCCTAGTCTTGCAGCGTATGTTCCTCCACTCCCACAGTCTGGCCATGGTGGGCACAGTCCACTCTGTTCTGGTTCTGCCTAGACTCTAGCAATTTCCCTGCAGCAGGAAACTGCTGCCTTCCTGGAGGCCTGGGTGGCTTGAGTGCCAAAGGAGGGAAGTGACTGTAAACCAGAGCCACTTGTTTGTGCTTTGGCCAAGAGATGGTCCTGGCCAGCACTGTCTGTGTACTCATGATAAATTTGACCTGCTTTGCACTTGGCAGCATACCCCATGCAATGAACACACCCACTTCTGGCAGGCAAAAATGAGATAAACTGCAGCAGGGCTTGCATTTCATTAGGAAGCTATGGGGAGCCCGTGTTGCAAACCAAAGGACACGCTGGTGCATCCAGCCTGCTGGAAATTATCCGACCTCTTCCATGACAGTGATCATCTGGACACTCAGCATAGCTGCTCTCTTAAAGGAGGGTCCACTCACAGAGACAGCATGATCTGATAAAAAATTTGTCCAAGTTTCTTCTTTCCAAGCGTTACAACTGAAGAAAAAAGAATGTGATTCATTACCAAGCCTTCCCATTGGCAGCGATGTTTTCTAAAATAAGAGCAGATGTTTGGTTCTCCTTGTCCCTTGCTTTGCATGCACTTGTATTGCTAAGATGACTTTTCTTCAGGGGGTATTAACTCTTTCTAGGACAGAAGCAAGCCGGAAACACACTGTGAACTCACTCAGTTTTCACATCCATTCAGGCTGAAGACCCTAAAACCAAACCTGGCTGATGGTGTAGAGCCAAGCAAACACACAGGACTGTGTCACACTATGACTTTTCACTCTGGCCTTTTCCTGATCAAAATCCCATATAACCACCCTGAGCTTTGCCTTGGGTTTCATTTCTTTGCTCCAAGTTCAGCACGGTCTGCCTTCAGGAAGCAGGAATTGAACAGCACAGCTATTCCAAAATAAATGGCTCCACAACTGCTTTTCAGTAACAGGGAGGTTGTTTTCTCAGGGCAAACCATTTTAATTCTGGAGGAAAGTGTCAGTAGGAGTAATAGCCAGAGAAAACCTGGCTATGCTGCTCTTCTGGAGCTATTATCATCAGGTAGAAAAGCCAGTGAGTTTCCCCTCTGCAGACCCGATCCTTAGCTCTGCCACTCTGCCTTAGCCCAATGGGAGATGTCGGAGTTGGGGTTCTCAAGAAATACCCACAGCTTGGGGCCACAGTGTGGGGAGAATGCTCTGTCTCCAAACCAAAAGGGCAGAGAAAACATGGAGCTGCTCCAGCAAGGGAGAAATGCCTGTAATTAATGCAGTGGGAAAATTACACATTTATATAGCCCCTCCAAACACCATAGCAGACATCCACTTCCTGCAGGGCTGTGGACACTTGCCAGCCTGCAAATAAATCATAAAATCACAAAGCCAAAAGAGTGGAAAAGAAAGAGGAATTACCACATAGGATGCAGTAGCCTTTGTACCAGGAAAATAATCAGTGTCTCCATCAGATATCTATTGTTTATCAGCAATGTTCTCTAACACTCCAGCCACTGAAGCCTCAACAAGGAAGTGATGATCAAACTGAATAATGGAGGTCTCGCTGGGCTTTGCAAGCTCCAAGCACATAGCAGAGTGGTAGACTGGGAGATGTACTGACAAGAGGCATTTGTGGGATCAAAATGAAAAAAATGAAAACCTAAAACACAACAACCCTGGTATTACACAGACTGGCATGAGGAGAATATGGAATAAAACCAAAGCTCCCCACTTTCCTGTAGGGAGAGGGTGCCTGGTGTGAGGGAGTGGAGGTATGAAATAGTCTGGCAGCACCTCAACACCAACTGCATCCTCTGATGCTGGAGACAAACAGCAAAAAAAAAAAAAGGAACTAACAGTTTTAGTGAGGACTTGCAGTGCTACTCCCCTACATTTCCCCTCCCCTCATCTTTCCCCATAAAGGTTTAATGACACAAACTCTGATCTCACAGCACATTCAAGTTAATGATAGCCTCTCCATTGACTTTCAGCTGCTGAGGCACTGGGGTTATGACACCAGTTTTGCGACTTTCCCTGTGGCTTATGAAGATGGGCTTTATCAGAAACAGAATAATGGAAGAGAAGGTCCATTAGTGGGTTTCTTAGCCCAGGGCTGTGTCAAATGAATTGTGAGTGTGTGCTACACTTTCCAGAACATATTTTGGCTACAGCTAGCAAATGCATGAGCAGTCCTGAGTGTTACTTTCCCTGCCTCTGTTCCATATATTGTAGGGCGAATGCTGCTGGCCAAGACTCTTGATGAAGACCATGGAGAAGCCCCATGGGACTCTGGCCCCACCACACAGGTCTCTGTGCCAAGCCTTGGTACCCCTCCTCAGGATCCTTCACAGAACAGCATTGATCAGTTTCCTCTGAGTTCAGGTGCAACAGCTGGACTTGCTTTTGTGCAAGCTCCATGACAGAATCCCCAGATGTTTTTCTGAAGCAAGCTTTAGGTTGAAAATCTTTAGGTGTCACCCAAATCTCTGTTGGTCATGTGTAAGCTTCCCCATCACCTTTTTATGTGCTAGAGGAGTATTCAAATGTGATCTCTAGGGCTGGGGTTGCTTAATCTCACGGAGCGTCCTTATTTTGCTGCCTTGCCACTAGAAGTCCATCATGAACCTGGAATACTGGAGATGAAATTCCTACCCCAGCCCGAGCTCGCCAGCCCCAAACCCTCACACTTCCTGCTCTCATTTTTCCATTTCTGGGAGAAAAGGGAGAAACACAGCTGGTATTTAGCAGTGTCAGGGGATCAAGTAAAATGCTTCACCACACCTACAGCACTTAAGCTTTTCCTTTCTTTCCTTGGACTGATAAAAAACCTGAGACTGTATATGTTGACACACACACACAAGTAAAACATTTATTTAGCAGAAAATTGTATTTCTTTCATTGATTACTGGCTGCCATTCAGCACATAAGGAGAACAGCAGCCATTAATGTCTGCCTGTTCTTCAGTGACCTGTGCTTTTGTGTTTTGAATGATATACATAATTCTGGTAAAGGTACATGTGCATTTCTTGGACAGAATAGTAAATTATTAAATGCAAAGCCCTTTATTTATGTGCTTTGGTGCTGAGAACTTAATGCAAAACACTAAAGACATTCAAATTCTCAAGGTCCCTGCAGCAGATCTTTCCATATCCCATGACTGAAGTGTCCAAACTGGTTTGACTGTATTTACAGGGTGCACATTTCAGGGTCCACTAGGACCTAAGGCAGGAATATTTGGATATTTGTGCAGCTCAAAGCTGTCTCGAGCCCATCATGCAGCAGCCAGCAGTATTTGAGAGTAGTGACTCTAGCAGCAATATCCTCCAAACTGAGTACATAGCAAGCTCCCTCTTGAGCTCATTCTAAGCAGCACACAGGAACCAATACGCACATTCAGGATAAACACATCTGGAAGCGAGTCACAAGCTAGAAAGAAATGCTTATTAACACACTTTTCAGAGTGAAAATGGAGCAAAACTAAAGT
Source organism: Numida meleagris (assembly GCF_002078875.1). Classification (NCBI taxonomy): domain Eukaryota; kingdom Metazoa; phylum Chordata; class Aves; order Galliformes; family Numididae; genus Numida; species Numida meleagris. Next base: position 34,538,571 of record NC_034413.1, on the reverse strand, counting down.
ATGGCAACCACAATTTAAAGTTTTTGTTTTTCTGGAGGGAAAGAAAAAGCCTTCTTCAAACCAGAGGATTCTAAAGAACTTTGACATCTTCCAAACAACAGACTGATTTTTTGTTTGTTTGTTTTGTGTTTTTATTTTCTTTTAATAAACACTGCTCCTATTCAGGCTTTGGGCTTGTGGAAAACTGTCATTTCCAAGCTGGAATGAGATGCTGAGATTTCCGCAGCAACAACCACAGCCTTCTATTTCCCCCTCGATTTTGAGAGGTTTGGCAGGGCACAGCTCACACTAGGGCACACTAGCCCTCATGGCCACCTACACGATCTTTTTGGCAAGGTTGGGACCTAAGATCCTGGCTTTGGAGCAAGGATTGGGTCCAGCCCTGTGCCCCATCTCGTTCTCCTGTGACTCCCAGGACTGCTCTCATTTCCTCCCTCCTTCCTCCACCAGATCTCCATGGATTCACCCTTCCCCCCAGTTCCACATGAGAAGGGAGATTTAATACCACAAAAAGCCAAACCCAGGCCCATCTCATGTCTATAATTCTCCAGACTAGTAGCGTGCACCACTCCTGTAGCATTCTGCAGCCCACATAATGGTGTGGACTCAGTTTAAAGGCTGTTGTTAAAGATGTAATAGGATGTTCTAGAATCACTAAGTGCTCAGTAATTCAGGCAACAGTTGTCTGAGGCAGTAGAGCCTCCTGTCCTTGTTAAGTGTTGAAATACTGAATGGGAGAACTTTAACAAGGTTCAGCTCCAGAAAGAGGCAACAAGCTCACTGAAGGCAATGTGGGCCTAGAGAAGCACAGATGGCAGTTGTACACAGGTCATCCAGGGCATAACATTCATGAAAGCAATACTCAAGCTGGCTGGAGAGCAAGAGATAGAAGATGTGTGCAGACAAGAAAGCCAGGTTAGTCTGTCTGCACAAGCTGTTGGACTTGACGATCTTGAAGGCCTTTTCCAACCTGAATGACTCCTTTATTCTATGTTGAGAACATAGAGTGAGGAGTTTCAAAGTAGAATGGAATCCATGAAAGCCGAATGTTGGCAGCAGCTTATGCTGAGTGCTACAAGCTGGATGTTTTTTCTTTTGAGTGTCAGGCCAAGGAGAGGGCACAAGAAAAAAAAATCCATTGAAGTCAGCAAATGCAGCACTCCTAGATATGGTGGCTACCAAAGGCTCCCGTGCACATACATGGCAGGGCAGGGGATGTGTGTTGCTGCTCCTATCAGAGGTGTAGGCATAAACCAAACCACCCAGCTCTGCGGTCAAGGAGCAGAGGCTGAACCCTGGAAAGCCAGCAGACACAGGTATAATATCAGCCTCATTTCTTCCTCCAAATTGTTCATACCATGTGGTGGAGCTTGCTGCAGAAACCTCACTGAGCCAGCACTCACCAAGCTTGCCATGGAGAGTATGGCCACCAGCTTGTACACGGGCTGGGCAGTTGTGCAGCATTAGTGACCTTTAGCACAGAGGGCACAGCACGCAATGAGAAGCGTGCTCAGGTCTTGAATTAATAATAAATAAATGCACTGAATCAAAGCAAGGGTGAAGCCTGGACACGAGCATAGGTTACCCCAGGTCTAGGGTGGAGCCTGCAATGAAGACTCCAGCAAAGCCACCCAGAGCCTCCTTTCTCCCTGAGAATCTGGCTTGCTTACACCTGGGTGAGGATCTCTAATAACCCACACATGTCTCACAAGGAACACTGCATTGGCCCGAGGACAAACTGCTGGGAGGCTCAGGCTACAGGGAGGATTTCAGTCTTCCACTCCAGGCTGAACTGCAGCTGGAGATGGGTGGCCTGGCACACACACCTGTAGCATCAAACAAATAAAAGAGGGTCTTTTTCCTTCCACTTCCATGGAAAGGAAAAAAAAAAAAAACCTGCACAAAATTATTTCAGACTAATTCTGGTGTGAAAGTTTGTATTCTTTAAATAGACTTCACAAAGTCTTTGACCTGAAATGTTTAATTTGACCTAAAATTTTCTGCCTTGCTTTTGGTTTCTGTGATATATTGAGGAAATGGGACAATTTTAAAACCAAACAATAGTTTAACTCAGGCATTTTTTACAGCCTCCTGTAATTTATTTTTAATTTTTAAGTCACTATGCAAGCAGCCAGATCGTGAACCCTGACACAGTGACTCTAGCCAACAAAAGTTGCAGGACATTGTCCTGTGCATGTAGACATCACTTCATGCCATGAAAGATCCAGGCCTGGGAGAGGAAATCGATGTCACAGAGCAAGGCTGCCTCCCCCAACTGAAGCCACAGCTCAGGCTGGAGGCCGACCCATTATTAGTCCAGGGCTGCCCCCTCTGTGGGGCTTTGCCTGGGTATGGTGATGCAGAGACCTTTCTTCCCCAGCATCCCCACTCACTGAGAAGAGCCTGAGTGTCCTGGCCTGGGGACACCTGGCAGGATCTTGTCTCTTTTGAACATGCTCTTGTGGCCCATCTGCTCCATTTGGTTTGTCAGATGCTTTCAAATGCCCCTGTCCTCCCAGGAACTTACTTGCTATTGGATTTAGTGTGTGGTGGAAACCAGCTCTGGCTTTGGTCTTCAGCAGCTCTCTCATACCAAGAGAGAGTTAGGATCTCCTGTAATGGCCTAGGAGCTCTGGCTGGATGAGGAGGAGGAACAAAGCCCCAACAGATCCCACTGAACCCCTGGTTTGAATGCTGAAGAAGTTCAAAATGGCATGTTCTGGGATGATCTGAAGACCAAAATAACAATCTGATGCACTTTGGATCTTTGGATTTCTTGTTGTTGCTGTTGTTATTGCAAAATATGTAACAAGGTGTTTCAAAAAGTGCAACATTCACTCAGTCAGATAGCTGTTTGTAACAGCAGCAAGGTGTCTAAGTTTTAAGATCTGCTAGGGCCAAGGTAGAAACAACCATTTCCCTTCATGCCATGTGCTCTTGAGCTGTAAAACAACCACTTCTAACCTGACTTATGAATTATAACATTAGTTGAACTGTGTTTTCCTTTGCTTTCCTGGTTCATCCGCTTGGGAGTCAGATTATTGCTCCATAAAACAGTGCAAGGCTACAATTAACCTGCAATTGATACATTAAAAATAGGTATGGGATGCATTTGGAAAGTAGCGGCTTGCATAGGGCACACTTATGCAGGCTCCTTAGAGTAACACTGGTTCCAGCTGAGCATCTCAAAAGGGTTTCCACCCTGGCTATCTGCTCCCTTACAAAGCCTCACTCACACCTGTTTAGTCTGACCAAAACCAGAAATTTGGCACAGCAAGTAAGATGCATCATTTCTCGCCTCCTTGCAGGCTCCTCAGGGCTTGCAGTGGATGTTTCAATTGACATGCAATATGATTTTCTCCTGCTAAAAGCTCCAAAGCTCCCAGAAAGCACCAGCTTCCCCGATGTTGAGTGTGCCCTTTGTGCATCATGGTGGGATGGTGTACAAAATGAAAGCTGCAGATTATAGGTGATCAGTTGAACTAGATTGTTTTGGAGGTCTTTTCCAACCTTGGTGAACCTATGTTTCTATTACTCCTATGATTATCTTCTACTTCTTCTCTGAGGCTGTTTTCAGTCTTGTCCCTCTGAACGTCAAGTGCTTCTCTCCAAAGAGAAAATGTTTTTTTGTTTCCATCAAGATATTAAAGATACTTGTGGGCAGCAGGAAGCAAAGGGCAAGAAGAGAGCAGCCTGCTTTTCCATGTGTTTTGGGAGGGAGTAAACTGATGTGAAACACAAGCATTATTTGTCTGTTTTGAATGGATTTTAATTGAGCCAAGTCCTTTGCAGACATATATCAAATTGATTTCACTTGCAAGAAAAGCTGTTAGGACAAATTAAAAGACCCACAGCATTGTGCTACATTCTGAAAAAAAAAAAAAAAAAAAAAAAAAAAGCTGTTCTTTTGGAAGTTTCCTAACCATTGCATTTAGCTGCCCACTTTGAAATTTCAACCACTTTCAAAAGCATCTCGGGTCTCAGGGTGGATTTTGCAAGGCTGGCACCAAGTTTGTCTTGTCCTTTGGACACGTCATTAAGAAGTGAATGTCCTCATGCCCTGCATGCTGCTGGGGAGGTCATTTTCAGATGATAACCCTGTTAGGAAGACAGGTGTCATAATGGGTGGAAGAAAGGTTGACAGAAGTAAAACATGATCAACACTGATAGCAAGGGGACACAGACATAAATATCCAACAGGACCAGATTCTGTTTTCAGTGGTTGCTGCTTGGTTTGAAATTGGCATCTTCTAGGTCTTATGGTCTTATGGACTTCACGTTCTGGAGAAGGTTTCCTGGAGAATGCTGTGCATTAACATCCTGTCTATTTTCCTTTCAGTCCCTTCCAGCATCCCAGACTCATCATTTCCCATTACTTGTCCAACGTTATTATAAGAAATAGCTGTATGGATTATACATGTGGCTGTAGCTCCAGCTGACACTAATTCACTGTGCTTGGGTGTCTATTTAAAAGCACTTTAAAAAGGGCTTGGAGTCCACCATTCATACCTTTGCTTGTACACCTCTGAAGACTGAAATTTCCTTTCCTTTGAGACTTGTCTAATTATCCTTAGCAAAACGATACAATTCTCCTCCCTTAGCAGATTGCTCACGTACTTTGCAGGCCTCCTGGTTGTTGCATACGCTTACTGATAATGACTCAACAAGAAATCTTAAGCACGTTACAATTGGTCACTGGAACTTTTAGCCAGTCTGACACATGGGTTTTGTGGGCAGAGGATTTCGTCTGTTGTGTCTGAGACCATTGCTCTAAATACTTCCTATTCCTCTAGATTTTCCCAGACACTATATGATCCCAGAGGGTATTTTGAATTCCCTCCAATTCATCTTAACTGCAGTAGTGTCTGAAACTTGCCTTTTCCAGCACCTAATAAAGTCTCATGAGAACAACAGCTTTTTGTGTGCTGTTACTTTCTATATCCAAAGGATATTCCTGAACTGTAACCTGACTTTTACTTTTGGCTCCCCTCCTAGGACTTTGATCCAAAAAACCCTCTCAACATGTTCCACTTGCTCAGCTGGGGAATTCAGTGCTGCAGTATCTTGCATTGCAGATTATTTTTAGGGATGATCAAATCAAAACAGATAAAATAAGAAACAAGCTAGAGCTGACTGCAAAATGCTGTGACTTACCAGCACTTGGTCTCATGGCCAGAGTTGCATTCCTGATGCAAGAAAGAGGAAAACACATAAAAAGAGACTACATTATCTACCAAACCAACAAGCTTTCCATAAGAATTGTGATGCTCCTAAGCCGTCCTGGACAGCAAGAGCACATCTTCATGTAGGAGAAGCTGAACAGGCCAAGAGTGCATCAACAGACCTTGGTGGCTCAGTGGTGCTGCCTATCAGCACACAGTGAGCAGTACAATTATTTTTGGGAATAAAAGCACAGATCATCATAGGTCAATATAGTCATCTGCATGTCAAAATACCCTAATTAAATTCAGATTTCTGTTCCAAGTCAAGCAAACATCATCCCTTGCTGTGAAAAACATCCTGAACAATGACAGCCAGTGAGACTGGAGATGCATGGCAGAATTCCACTTAAGCCTTTTAATGATTATCTGATCTTTAATACACTCAGCTGGGCTGTCTAATCTCAGCACAGATAATCTAGCTCTTTATTGGAGGGAAGAGAATGGTAGAAAACAGTGACACATGCCTCTCTGTGTCATACTCCAAGATTTAAGAAAACTGTTTGGGGGAAAACTCCAGAAAACTGCAGTAGAAATGTTAAGGACAAAATCTTTTTTCTTCACTGGTGTGAGGAAGCAGGCTTTGCTCCTAAGTGGTCAAGATTACACTGGAAAGGGAAAAAGCAACACAGCAGTGAGAGAAGAAACAGCGAGTCTAAACTGGTCCCTTACAAGCATTTATTTTTTAGAAGGGAATTTTCCCCCCTTTTTTTCAGGTTGATTATTGCCAACGGTGTTTTAGCCTATGCTGTGCCTGCTGACCTACCACATTTGGCCTACTTACACTAATTAAACTGTAATTAAGTTTATTAGGTGTTCATCTAACTTGAAAAATAAGTCAAAGGCTTTGCAAAGTCTTGGCTAAAGCCTTAGCATGACTGGGCAGTTTGTGTTTAAATAACTTTGTGTATGTGTTTATATAGAGAGTATTTTAAAAGAATAAGTCATTTCTGTCTTACTCACTTTAACTTTTCTTAAAGCCAGCAACAGTTATGTCTACTTATTAATTCAGAACCAGTGTTATACAAGAGGCACTTCTTGGTGTAGTGGAGACCCCAAGAGATGGACGTGTGTTTTAGAGTTCAGACCTCTCAGGTACCCCAGGTCTCTTCTCCCAGGCTATCAGTTGTGTCTCATTGCATTTCTGTCTCTTTAAAAAGGCAAGGAAAGGATTCTTCCCCAATTCCATCCTGTCAGTACATAGTGGAGTCTCTACGTTGCCCATGGACAGCTGTTTTCCTGTCAGACTTACCTTTTGTTCAAATAACTTGAATAAATATTCAAAGGTCAAATTCAAATAGGTCAAATTGTATCCTCACAGAATCAAAGAATCATAGAATTGTTTGAAAGGGACCTTTTTGAAGGCCATCTGGTTCAACTCCCCTGAGATGAACAGGGACACCTACATGTGATCAGGTGCTCAGAGCCTTGTCCATCCTGACCTTGAATGTCTCCCAGGGATGGCGCATCCACCATATCATTTCCACGTTTTCCCTCACCTGACAGCATCCAAATCAAATTCCCTCATGACATGGGAAATTTGCTGCCACCACAAGATTCTGAACAGAAGAAGGCAGTGGTGGAAGTTCCATGGGAGACCTATGACCAATGAATCTACTCCTCACCTTGCTACTCTTTAATTTCCATAGGATTAGCTTGAAAATTTACCTCCAATCAAAATGAATCTCTTGTCCTGTTGTCAAAGGGCACTGATCTTTGCCAGAAATTGTTTAGATGTTGTATTATGGGACATGGTTTAGTGGGGAAATATAGGTGGTAGGTGGGTGGTTGGACTGGATGATCTTGGACGTCTTTTCCAACCACAGTGATTTTATGACTGAATGTGCTTAAAAACCATTTGGATGTGGTGCTCAGGGACATGATTTAGTGGTGGATTGTTAGAGTAGTATGGTTAGGTTGTGGTGGGACTTGATGATCTTGAAGGTCTTTTCCAACCTGAGCAATTCTATGATTCTATGATCCTATGACTATGATTCTAGGAGTCACAGAGGAACTTCCCTACCACAAAACATGCCTCAATATACAGAACTCCTCAAAATGTTTGGAAAGGAGAAAATAAGCTTTTGGAACTAGTTTTCATTTTGGACAAAGCTTTCCAGACATGCTACGATAACCATGGCACAAGAAATTATGCAGATGATTTTCCGCATAAAAATGCAGGGGAAAAAAGGATTTTTAAAAAGTTTTTTTAAAGCAAGCATCAACTTTAAAAAGGAGGTTGTGGAAAGGAATGTTTTGGCAACAAACCTCTCAGCTTAGTGCTTGACAGCCACCAAATATTTAGCTTTGATGAACTGAAATCTGTTCAGCGCATGGGATTTATTTTTTATAATGAGGGAAAGTGCATTGATATGATACTATGAGAGAGAAGGCTCTGACAAACAACACACTAGTGCATTTATGTGGACTTTTATTTAAGAAAATTCACAAATCTGAGACTAAGTCCAAACTCCCAAGAGTGTGTGTAGCTGCATGGGCTCAATGACACATCAGCTACCATTGGAAGGCATTTGAATGGGTGTTAGAGTCACAAAAAAGCAATGTCTCTTGACTTCCAAAAAGTCAAGTGACTCATTTCCACATTTCTAGATCCGCTCACTTAACAAAGGGGTCGTTTTTAATTAGAGCATGGGAGGGTGGCGTGTTCTGATGCTTGTTGCTCCAGCCACCAAAGTCACCCCAGTAGTGGCTGCAAAGCTTCTGAACTACAAGCGAAGCTGCACTGATGGAAAATGCCAACCCTAACCCTAACCTGTCCCCATTTTTACCTCATGGTGGCACATCCTCCAGCCAGAACTCAGCCATCTTTCTCTTCCTATTCCCTGGTGATCCTCCTATCTCCATCCCCTTTCCCACACCATACAGTTGGTGCCAGTGCTTGTCCCAAGGTACTCATGGTGTCCTGCGGCACCACTGCCTTCATAGTGGAGATTAATGGGTCAGAGCCTCTTTTCGTTGCTTGCATCTGGATGCTCTGAGACAGAGGAGCTCCAACTTACTTTAAGAGAAAAATACCACTTTGTAAACAAAATGAGATGAGATTTATCACAAAACAGCCATTGTTCCAAACAGTAATCACCTACTTATTTTCCAGTGTATCAAAACAAAAATACTCATCATTAATTTTCTGTGCACAATTTCTTAATGAGACACTCTGTACATCAGTTAAACTGAACAATGGAAATTCTCTGTGTAGGAATGGAATGGGTACATTCACCTCCTCCAGCAGAAGGGAAGGTTTGGAGTCAGTGCTCCTGGTGATTCCATCCCATCCCTGAAGATGCTCAGGGTTAGGCTGGATGAGGCCCTGTTGGAGTCCCTTCCAACTCCACTCTGCTGTGATTCTGTGACTCTAGGATTCTTAGATTCTAAGATTCCTTTCCTTGCAATGTATAGAACAATCTCGCTTCACAAGGTGAGCTCTCCCCCTTATTGCTCTGCTTGCACTGATGCTGATTCACAGCCCTTCGTGGAATACACACTATAAATATAGATGCCAGTTTCCAAAATAGCCTTGCAGGGTTATGTTGTAAACAGTGCTGCTCCCTGATATTTCCTGAATCTATTTTAGTATCTGTGCATAACGCGCAGTAAACCCCATTTTCTGGGCTCCTCTCTCACAGCCTCCCCTTCCTCTCAGCGCACGGAGGCCGGAAGGGCTCCAAGCTAATTTGCTTGATGGCATGGGAAAAATCAGAGAGGTAACTAGAGAAACAGAACATTTGGCAAATGTGCATTGAACTTCTCACAACAAACCCATTAGTTTGTGAGGCCCATCTCTATGGCAACCAAACAGCAGAAAAACAAGACTTTAACACCTAAATTTATTAGTGTGCAAGCGCCTAGCTATTATAATTCCAGGGGTATACTTCCTCTGCCCCCCACCTCCTTTTGGTTCCGAATGAGGACGACTCAATTCTAGTTCAAAAGCCAATGTAAACATCGGCACACAATTTACAGACAGTGTATCTAAGATTTCACATTTTTAGTCACAGTTTGAAAAACAAAACAGCAACAACAACAAGCTGTTTGTAGAGAGTTACTCAATTTCCATTTTGTTTTGCATAATTGTTAAATATTGGTAAGTCATGGGGATGGAGGGAGAGATGCTATTCATCCTACTCTAAAAGATCTACAAAGGTCTTCCTAAGAAGGAGGAGCAGTGTATATATACTGCCTCTCCCCCAAGATTTCGAAGCAGGTTCTCTTTATTTTACATGACTATTACATACTGCTCCCTGAGGAGGAAAGTGTAACACAAACTGCGCTGCGGTCATAGCTCAGCACTGGGGTAAGTATGTCACTGTTTGAGTATGTTCCCTCCAGAAGAATGCAAGGGGGTGCTGGAATAAAATGCTGAGAAGTGGAGATGGAGCACAGCATCCTATTCTTTGGCAGCCATGCTAATGTTTCCAGACATTTTTGGAGATCCAAGTGTGCCTGAGGGGCCTGAGTAAATTCCAGTGCCCTCAGGAGCTCAGGTCAGACTGGGACAGCTTGTAGAAAACAAGGGGAAGTGGTGGTGATGGTTTGATGGTTCGAGTAGGTGATCTTAGTGGTCTTTTCCAACCTGAACTGTTCTATGACAGTGATTCTAAGACAATGAGGTGTTAGGTCTCTATCTTGGCAAGGCAGCATGAGGTAGGAAAACAAAGGATGTGTCTCAGCCCAACACAAGCACATTTGATGTCATGTTGGCCATTCATGGGTCTCAGATACTTCAGGTTTAATTGGTGTCCACTGAGTTTTTCTCTCTGACTTTCTTGGAGTGGCTGTTCTTAAAGAGAATCACCCTATTCACTGTCAGAGACTAATACACTACGTAGGCATCCCTGCCCAATGCAGGGGTGTGGAATAAGATGGCCTTTAAGGTCTCTTCCAATTCAAGCCATTCTATGACTCTATGATTCTATGAAATATGTGGACAGCAGTAAGACTCAAACACAAACAGGTCTCATAGGTTGGTAAGGGCTGCAAGTTATTCATCAGGCTTGTCAGTGCTCCGTGCATTTTAATAAGGATTGATAATGCTTCCTCTGTTACTGCAGTGGGAAGAGTAGAGAGAAGTGCAGATCTGAACACCACCTGAACTGTTCTGACCACAGCAGGTTGAAGACAGCAATCAAAAATTGCCCCAAACTCCAACATAATGCCTCAAGGCATGAGTGTGTGATCGTGTTGGATTATGCTGCTAAGGAACCGCTTGATTCCATGTACTGACACAAGAGACCTGGAAGTCCTTTTCCAGACTTCAGAATTTCTCCTTTTCCATCACACACTGTTTCCAGATGAAAGATAACTTGTTTGTGGGCTAATGCAGGATGTAGCCGTTGTAGGGCTAATTCGATTAGGCATTCCATGTCTTTGCACAAGAACAGCAAAGAAAACCCAGGCTTAAACAGTAAGTAAAAATCCTCAGTCTTAATGGCAATCAAACACCGGGATATGGTGACATGGAGTCCCCATGAAGATCTGTCAAAGGTTACTCAATTAAAAGTTTTCCTGCCAAGGGGCAACTCAGGATGCCCAGAACAGCTGTTGCACCGAAGGTGTAGAGATCTGTGCATTCACTTCTCACACAGTGCTGCAATGGCAGGTGAGAAGTCTCACGAAAGATAAGATTTTCCCCTTCCCACTGCAACAGGCACGATTTGACACAGTAGGTATAAAATGTCAGATCTGCCTGATCAATGCCAGCACAGATGGGCCATGCATTATCCTGAAGTTTTCATCTTTTTCACAGAATCATGGAATCACAGAATGGCTTGGGTTGGAAGGGACTTTATAGATCATCTAGTTCCAATCCCTCTGCTATAGGCAGGGACACCTCCCACTAGACCACGTTGCTCAAAGCCCCATCCAGACTAGCCTGGAATGCCTCCAGGGAGGAGATAGTAGGTGCTAGCATGAACAGGGAATGCTATCCCTTCAGAGGACTGTGTGCAGACCATATAGCCAGCTTCACTCAAGTGGAGTCAATAGAGCATTTCTGAGCTTACATCAGTGAAACCATGAGCTAGATTCAGCCTATCAATGTGCAGAAGGTCTAACGGCAAATTGCCTGTCATCTAATTTCAGATGTGATCAGAAAATGTATAACTTAAGGGTTGCAATACATTAACCACACTGCCATTAGTGGTGGAACAATCCATTACTAATATCCCTCTATCCCCAGGCAGCACATCCTCCTGAAAGCCTGTTGCCAGGATTTAAGTTGACCAGGGCCCTAATTTCCAGCCCCTTCAGGCAGGTTTCAAGACAGCAAATTAACAGGTTGAAACCTTGACCATTTGCTTCTGAAATAAGGTCACTGGGGATCCCACAAGTCCCTAACTAGCTGGCTCACTGTCAGCTGAAAGACTTTATACAAACTTTAGTATTGGTGCCAAAATGTCTGGGCTTGTCCCTGCAGCAAAACAGCATCAGGAGGAGGCTGAGGGCAGTGTCAGTTTTAGAGCAGGCAGAGGGGAGGGTGGGTCAGAGCTGTTGCCATCTCGCTTCCTGCAGTATTGCCACTGCCAGGAAGAGTGGAGCAGTGCTGGCAAGGAGGGAATGTGTCTCGACAGCAAAGCAAGGGCAAAGGCATGCTTGGGAAATTGCTGCTCTGCAAAGTCCCTGTTGACCACTAATGAGAGCTCAAAAGGGTCCAGGAGGCAGGACTGCAAAGTCATTGTCCTACTGCAGGCAGGAGAGAACAGCCAGCATCACCCAACCCACATCACTGTAGTAGTTCTCTTGCTCTCTCCTCAAATACTCTTTGTCACCAAGGCTCTCCATAGCTGAAGTCCTCTGACAGTTGTTTTTAGCACACAACAGCCATGCTGGCTTGAACGAACTTTCAGCACATCCCCTACAGAAGATATAACTCCACCAATACAGCATGTTTGGCAGCATCATGCTTACTTTTCCCTATGGGAAAATCTTTTCCCACCCTGGTCTCTTTTTTCAGTCTCTTCAGAAGGAAAGCCTTCTGTTTTTCTCCCATGAAATGATTCCTTTAGAACAAAATTTAGCAGTTGAAGGAAAATCCATAGCCCCAAATTTCCTTATAAATCCAGTTCAATAAAAGTTTGGGATTGACACAAAATGTGAGTGGTAATGCATTGGCACAAGCTGCCCAGGGAGGTGGTGGAGTCACTGTCCCTGGAGGGGTTCAAGAACTGTGGAGATGTGGCAGATGGGGACATGGTCAGTGGGCATGGTGGGGTTCGATTGACAGTTGGGCTTGGTCTTTTCCAGCTGTAATGAATCTATCGTTCTAAGATATCTCAGAATGCTCGTTCATGGCTTTCTATGGAGGTGTTTTAGATATATTTCTAAATTCGGGAACTGGAAGTCCCTGAGCTGCAAATTGGTGCCCTTCCATTGGAGCCCCCTGGGGCTGTTCCATCGCTCCTGCTTCATGGGAACACAGGCCAGCTCTGACTGCTCCTCTCAAATGCAGTGGCATTTCTGTTTCCTGAAGTTCATGTCACCATGCCATGGCTCTGGGGGAGAGAGACACTGACCTGGATGCAGATCCTGGGTACAAGCTTTGTTATACTCTCAGTCCACATAAGCATGCACATAGATGCAGATTGTGTAATAGCTTTGAAAAATCCTCCAGGCCCTTCAGAGACTGTGCCATCTTGAATCTATTACTTTATTATGAACAAATGAATGAACAAAAGCCATTTTTTTCTGATCATGTTGCAAAGCCACACCTAGCAGCAGAGCATCATTCTGCAGATGACACTGATGGAGCCACGCAGGACCAGGAGATGCCCAAGCCCAGAGCTGGAGGCCGCTGTTACTAAGGGTGTTTATTTCAGTCCCGTTTGCATGCCCACATAGATGTCCACAGCCAGCCTAGCCCAGCCCTCCATCATCAGGCACGTGCCAATGCCATTCTGCTCGCATTAGCGTGAGGTCACATTTCTTGGCAGAGAGCTCCGCTTCTTCTCCCCTCTCCCATCCCCCAAGCTCCTGGTAAAATATTAGAACAGCCTGCCACCTGCCATTTGCCTGGCCCGTTTCTCTCTGTCTGCCAAAAATCAGCATCATGCCCCCAAATATAATTGGAAACACTGCACTGCACTGCAGGGGTCCCATTTCTGTTGCACGGAAGAGGCTTGACAAAAAGCCAATTTAATTTCTAGATTCCTTGGGCTGCATATAGCTGCTAAGTAGGGAGGTAAAAAAAGTCACTTTTATCAGGCCAATTCCTATTAGTAGATGCAGATCTTCTAACAAGCCATGCTGTAGGAATCAGCAAGCTGTCACTGCAAGCAGATTTAGGGCTTTGTTTCTTGGAACTGGAGTTGTGTGGGAGGTCAGAAGCTAGAGGCCAGCATTCCCAAACTTCAGAGCAGAGAGCTGGGTACATGCAGCAGAGCTTGAGTGCTGGGTTCAGTGTTGGGCCCCTCACTACAAGAAAGACATCAAGACCCAGGATTGTGTCCAGAGAAGGGCAATGAAGCTGTGATGGTCTGGAGCACAAGTCATATGGAGAGTAGCTGAGGGAACTGTTGTTCAGTGTAGAGATGAGGAGGTTCAGGGGAGACCTCATCACTCCCTACAACTATCTGAAAGGAGGTTGTGGTGAGGTGGGGGTTGGCCTCTTCTCCCAGATAACAGCAATAGGACTGGAGGTAATGGCCTCAAGATGAATCAGGGGTGGTTCATGTGGGATAATAGGAACAATTTCTTCTCAGAAAGAACATTAATGCATAGGAACAGGCTGCCCAGGGAGGTGGTAGAGTCACCGTCCCTGGAGGTGCTTAAGTAAAGGGTAGATGTAGTACTTAGAGACATGGTTTAGTGGGCAATATTGGTGTTGAACAATTGGACTGGATGGTCTTGGAGGTCTTTTCCAACCTTGATGATTCTATGATTCTGTGATCTGCCACGCAGTGGAGCTGTGCTAGAAACCAGGTCTCCTTGAGGAAATGCGGACATAGGGAACTCTGCCACCTGCCCAGCAACACTGAGACACTGGAGGGCTTCAGCTCTCAACAGAGGACAGCAGTTGGGAACGCATAGCCAGGGAGTAGGAGTGTCACTCGCCCCCAGAAGTCAGCATGGGCCATCATCTATTTTCCACAGGCCTAACTGAGGTAACTCATGTAAATGAATTATCAGGTCATCTTCAGTCCCAGAAGGCACTACCAACCACTTCACAAACGATGTGCTATTAAAATAAACACTACCTGCCATCCATCCCAAGCAGTCATATTACCTCCTGCTTGACAAATGACTTCAGCCAAACCAGCCATCCTCCAAAGCAGGCCTTGCCTACATTACCCTTTGAATTCTCCCTTCCTCTTGACCTTATAGAAAGACTGCTATAACACAGCTGAATTACAGAATCATAGAATCATTAAGGTTGAAAAAGACACTAAAATCATCTAGACCAACTGTCAACTCATCACTACCATGCCTGCTAACCCCTGTCCCAACTACTACATAACTCCCCATACTCCTCTGAAGAGGCAGAGTGGCAGATAGACTAAGGTTTCATAACACTGAGGACTGGGAGACCTTCACTGAACACCAGGAGAACAAGATGCCCAAATCTGGTCCCTAAAGTTTGGTATCCCAAGTGACAGACCGCCATCAGGGGTTCAGGAAAGAAAGTGTGCCTCTTGCAGGCAGATGGGGACCAGCTCCAAGAAGACAAGAAGTGTCCATACCTGATTAAAAATAAAACAAAACAAAATCATCAAAAACAAAAGCTACTACCAAATCCAAAGTCCTCCACTGTCTCAAGATGTTTTCATCACTGTGCTTCTAGGCATTTTGTGGTTCAGTCTAGAACTTCAGATTGCCAAAACAGCTCTGCTTTGCAGAGGATATAGAAGGTACTCAGCAGAGAATGATGGGTCTAAACCCATCCAAGAGTGGCTGGATTCAAAACTGAGTCTACACCATCCAAGAGAGCAACATTACCTTTGGGCACTAGCCAAAGATTCTCATTTCAACCATCTCTCTGTTGAGACCATACTTGGGATGTGTGCTCTGAAAGCTCCTCTTTGGCCAGGTTCCTCAGGGAAGATGCATAGGATCGCAGAGATCAGCACATTGATGTGTAACTAAGAGCCTTGTTGCACAACACGTAAGGCACTGTGAGATTTGGATGTCTCCAGAGCTAGGGCAGGACACTATATTTAGAACTTGGGCTTGAACACTTCCATCCCTTTATGAATCTGGTGCATGAGACTCTGGCCTGTCTTCATTTCAGACTCAGAAGGGAAGAGTAAAAGGGAGCCCTAAAGAGACCCTAGACTAGAGAACCTGACTCTTTCTCGTCAGGTTGCTTAATTAATTAGACTTTAATGGATCAGGAAATGAAAAAAAATGACTGTCTTAACTACCCTGAAATTAGATTTTTTTGTCTCTATCAAGTACGCCATGAAATGATGGGATGATGACCCTCTGTTTCTAGAAAACAAAAAGTCATCACAAAATCCACAGCTGCTCCACATTCGTGATCAGTTGTTTAAAACAAAATAAACCAATACATTTTCTCCAAGAAATACGCACGAGGCACTGGCAGCTTGCTTCCCTCATTCTTCCATCCCCAGGTACTTAAGCTGAAAGGAGAGGAAAGCCTTGAAGTAATATGTGTGTGAAACAGCCCTGGGAACAATAGCTGTTCTCCAGCTGACTCAAAAGCTGCTATTAAACTTGAAGTTCCTGTGCTAGTGGAGCACAGCTTGAGCAGAATACTCTGCATTCATCACCACCATCACCAGGCTCTGATAATGCAAGCGAGTCAGATTTCCACCGACAAATTCCTGGAAGTTCATAGCCTAAAGAGCAATGTGCCAATATCTCGGTATGAGCAGGCTCAGCTGGATAGCATTATGGAAATCTCTCCTGATAGAGCAAAGTATCAACAGACTAATCCTCAGATCAGAATGGACAGGCTCCTACTTAGAG
This sequence comes from Numida meleagris, assembly GCF_002078875.1. Classification (NCBI taxonomy): domain Eukaryota; kingdom Metazoa; phylum Chordata; class Aves; order Galliformes; family Numididae; genus Numida; species Numida meleagris. The sequence goes on along the minus strand of NC_034413.1, from coordinate 34,522,411 downwards.
CGAAGCATCATCATTGTGTTTTACATGGAATGTTTCTCTGTGGTCTTCAGAGCAAGGTGGGGTCAATGTGTAGCAACTAGAGTATGGCATGCAGACCTTACGCAAACGTTCAGCTCCAGGTGAGGAAAAAGACTGTGTCAAAAAAGGAAGAATCCAGAAGCTTCACAGTGATCTTGTTAACCCATCATAAACATCTGACTGAACCAGGGTCTGGTGCTTGCCAGTACCAAAATAAGTGGGTAGGCAGTCCAGCGTTTCACAAGCACCCCAGGAAGAAACAGACTCATTCTGCAAGAAGATGCAGCGTGGTGGGAAAATAAGAAGAAACCTGGGACTGCACCACTGATCAAGACATAGCATGAAAACAACAGACTGAGACCTGTTTGCAGATGTTAGTAGTCTCCAGGGAAGAAGAAAAGAAGAACAAGGAAGGAAATACAAGAGAAAAAGGGTTCACTTAAAAGCATCAGCTTATGACTATAAATATACCTATGCAGTGTGCATTGTTTATTTTCAATAAACCCAGACACATATCATTTCAGCTAGGCCTGTCATGACTATTCATTACTCCACTTTTGCTTGAAGGAGCATAAGCTCAGGCCACAGAGTTGCCATCCCAGAAGCACACCAGAGCATCACTGGGAGGGCAGGAGGGGACATGGCCTTCTGTGTGCTCATCTGCACTGTAAGCACAGTGCTTGCTGCCTTGTTCTCCAGAGGAAATGGCTTCTGTTCCAGATGGAGGGGCTAATAAACAATCGCTGACAAAAGCATTGTGCTTCTGAAACAACTGGGAAGTACACACCAGGGACATGCGAGGGCTTGTGGCCATGCTGCTGGACTACACAGAACTCCAGCACACTCCCAGCCTGACAGAGGAGTCCTGGATGCAGCAACATTCACATTTCATTGGTTTTCTTCCATTATTTTCAGGATGTGCTGCCTGTTGGTGCATGGGAATGGGAAAAGCGGTCAGTAAGTAATGAAGCAACCCATTCTGAAGGCTGAGGAACCAGGCTGGGAATGGGAGCTAGAGATGGGAACAGATGCTGTAGGCACAAGCCCACAGTGCTTGTGGATTAGTAGCACAGTCTCTGGATGTGCCAAACGGGGTAAAGGAAGAGGAGAGCAGCTATTTGCATCCAGCTCATGGCTCCTGTTCTTCCTGAAAATGGAAAGAGGAGATAAAAGATTTGTCCTGCACTGAGGATGACACTGAGGATCCCCTTTTTCTAGAGGCTGGCTTTGGAAAACGAAGCATCTGTAGACATCCATAACTACAAGTGCAAAGGCTTTTTTTCTGGTCCCTCAGTCTCAAAGCTGGCTTATGAGAAATAAGACGTGAACGTTTTCTCTAATTGAGTTTAAGATCTGAAGAAGCCTATGAAGCACCATCTTCAAATCTTGTCTTCATCAAGAGACACAGCCAAGAGGAATAAGTAGCCCAGTCTAGTTCCTAACAGAACACACCACAGAGCAAAAAAAAACAGAAGTGGAGAAAGATCTGAGCAGGAATAAATTACTGTGCTTAAAACCAGTTATCTGAGCATCAAGGATGGAAAGGTGGGTAAAGGAAGGCTTCAAAGACTGCAGATAGCCAGAGATTCGCTTCCAGCCCAGCACGTTGCATCTGTCTGCATACACTGGATTAGTACAGTCTTCACTGTCGGAGCAAGCGATGCATGCTTGGTATCTGCAACTAATCTGTTTCTTGAAATAGGCAAATGGAAGTATTTAAAATTTATAATAAGAATCCAACTATCCATCAGCATTCCTGCACAATGACAAAGGGGAAGTCTCCCCTCCTCCCATTCTGTGGGTTCCCTCAGCATGAGGGATGTAGCCAGCTGCTTAGAAACAGACTGTTGACAGTGCTGCAGAGTACGATCTAGGGTATTCTGAGTCAATTAAAATGTATTAGGAGGAAGGGTGCAAGCAGGAGGTAGCGATGCTCTGAATCCAGCTGTTTCACCCTACCTGCAGGACAAGGACCAGTCTGAATCACCTAAGAGCTCTGACAGAGCACAAACATGGAACTAGAAGTGCTGCTCTACGGGGGAAAATGCGAAGTCAGAAGAGGGCTTCAGGAGACAACCTGGGATCTGCATGTACCTTGTGGCATGCAAGGCAGACGGAACTGCAAGAGAGCAGACAGGAAGACACAGGGAAGAGGACAATGTATTGCACTGTGTTTTCAAAATAATTCCTGACAAGATCCTTCAGGGACTCTTAAAGTAACTAAAATGTAGGTCGTCACAAAATGGAAGAGAAAGTGGAAAACGAAGTGTGAAAAATTAAGTAGTCTTTGCAGCTGATACAGGTCATCAACCAAGTACTGCTCTCTAGTAGGCACAAGAGCAGTCTGAAGAAAGTATGAGCAGAAAGGGAACAAAGAGAGAAAATGTGCAGGACAGTCATACCCACAAACAACTAGGAAGGGGTACAAAAGTGTCGTGTGATGCAGAAGCTAGGGAAAATGACAGGTGAAATCAGTAGCAATAAATGCAAAGTAGTGCACCCAAGAAAAAAATATCAAAAATATGCATCAACACAGACAGGCTTCTGCTGCTTGTGGAAGACGTTGGACCATGGATGTCTTCTGAAGACACCAGGCCAGCATTCCTAATAGATCAAAAAACCAAATGGATTGCGGACATAACTGAGCACAAAACCCAGAGACATCTGTAGGTGATTTTATTACTCAGTGGGATGCCTACATCCAGATTTCTACATACAGCCTAAATGGATAAGGAAAAGAATGGTGAAGGATGGCCAGAGATATTGTCCATCATCCAAATGGAGAGGGAACAGTTGGCCATTATCCCATACAGTCTGAGGCCTGAGGGACATACAGTAATAGTGTGAGTCAGAGGGTTTAGCACCACAAATCAAAACATCCTTTTTGTCCAGCACACAGTGAAACAGCAGAACTCATTGCTGCAGGACTTTGCTGGAGTCAAGACTATAAGAAAGCTCGAAAAGAATTAGATCCACTTTGAGACAATAGATCTAACAATGGCTATTAAACACCAGTATATAATGGAAACTTCCAGGCCTGAACACCCCCACAGTGCTGAAGCTGGAAGCTGAGACAGTAGCTCATACATGCAATAGTCCAAGGTTTGTCTCTGCTCCTGGGGTGCTGAGCTTCAGACGTTGGCTTAACGGCATTGATATGGCCACACAGAATAGATTCGTATCAAACAGGCTGATCATCTCTGCAGCAACCAAGTCTATCTCTTCAGTTTGTTTGCCTTTTTGAAACCATTTCTGAATGTGCTTTTACTATTAAGGGAGGCCTGGAGATGTTCAAGACAACGAAAAACAAAATTCAGCAGTGCCACCTTTCTTACGGTACACGCGTTACAAAGTGGAAAGGTAATGCCAGTATCCCTGCTGAGATCAGAAACAGCAGGGACTGAGTTCTGATCATTTCATCTAAAAATCACAACGGTTTTTCCATGCCAGGTTGTAGAAATAGTAGCTGGAAACTATGGCACTCCTACCCAGAGTCATTTCAGAGAGGAAGAGGTGTGGGTGGCAGGGGCAGCAGGACAGGAGCAGGTACTGTTGATTGGGAGTTTTCTTATTTGGAGTCATGAAGGCAAAAATCCCAGGAGCTCTCCTTGCAATGGGAGAAAAACAGAGCAAGACCTTCCTCTGGCATTTTGAGAAGGCTTGTTTCACAAGAAGCTCTGCCAGGCTTTCTGCAATATTTCCTACAGCCAGGCCTGTCCCCTTATTTCCCCACCAAGGAACATTCTGTTCAAAGTCAGCTAATGACCCATTTACAAGTGCCTACAAAGTGATATTGGTTTATTTCCCCTGTCCTCTTCCACCACTTGGCTGCCTCTGGTTTGCTGAGCTTGTCAGGGCTAATTACAAGGACTTTTTCATTGAGGGAGTTTTTCCTCCCTGCATGTGTTTTCTGTTCTGAGCATAGCACAGTTTCAACAGGTTTTTGATGCTGTTGTTGTTGTTCTTGACAAGAGCTGCTGTTATGAAACGCATCCTCATGGCCCTGCCAAGACCCCAGCCAAGTAAGAACCAACTCCATTTGACGCTGGAGCAAATTGAGACCATTTGGTAGTTGGGGCACTGGACATTGCACTCAGTCTGCAAGGGAGCTGGGAAAGGCACTGAGTTTCTCCTCCCTCCGCTTCCCTTTCAATACACTCATTTGTTCCTGCAGAAACAGCCTGTGTCTTTTCCAGTCTTCCCTTTTCCGTAATTTTATCCATATGCAGTCCAAGATGGACATGGAATATTACCCTGCCTGTTTCTCTCAGCAGCTGCCTTCCACTGCTGGGGTCAATAAATTAGGCTTGGGGACACAAGCTGTCCCTGACACCATTTTGCCAGGGGCTAAGCTATTCAGATGGCAGTGAAACCAGAGCAGCCCAGCCAAAACTGTTGGCCAGCCCACCAACAGAGGGCAGAGACCCATTCCCAAACACGGAGTCAAACTGCAGGAGAGCACCCTCTCTTCCACCACACTGGAGGATTTGAGGTCCAGAGGAGAAAACTACAGTTCCCCTACCAAGTGAGGCCTTCTCCCAAATGGAGAGAGAGTGCTTCAGCCTTGAGGGGGCCCACATCAAGATCACAGCTGTTACGTGTACTCTGGGCAATAGTTTCTCTTCCCAACTCTGCTCCTCAACATATCAGCTCATTTATCAGGGAAATGTGCCAGCGAGCCAAGGTGGTGGGAGAGCTGAACCACAGCTGCGCTCCCAGCAGCCCTCCACTCAGAGGGAATTATGATGCAGCAACCCAGCAACAGCTTGGTGGGAATGAGATGAAATGGAACCATCTGCTCTTACATCCCATGAATGCCAGGCCAACAAGCCCAGAAATTCTTTAGTAAGGTAAGTGTTTCTGTCCACAATCAAGGAGGTACACGTAACATCCTCACTGCCCAGCAACATGTCATCCTGCGGGGTTCAGCAGACCCTATGAGGCTTGCTTCACAAAACTGGGAAATCAATGAATTGTTTAGGTTGAAGTGACTTCTGGGTTCATCTAGTCTAACCCCTGCTAAAATAGGGACACCCAGAGCAGGGTGCCCAAGACCACATCCAGGTGAGTTTTGAAGGAGGAGACCCCACAGCCTCTCTGGGCAACCTGTGCCAGTGCTCAGCTGCCCGCACAGCCCAGAGGTGCTGCCTGGCGGTCCGAGAACCTTCTGTGCTTTAGCTTGTGCCCAGTGCCTCTGGGCCTGGCACTGGACACCACTGCAAACAGCCTTGCTCTTTCCACTCTGCAGCCTCTCTTCAGGTATTTATGGACATTGACGAGACCCCCTTGAGTTCCCTCTTCTCCAGGCTGCGCAGTCTCTGCTCTCTCCTCACAGGAGAGGTGTTCCAGTTCCTTTAGCATCTTTGAGACCCTACCTCAGACCACCTCCAGTGTGTCCAGGTCTCTCTTGCACAGGGGAACCCGGTACTGGACCCAGCACTCCAGATGTGGTCTCATCAATGCTGAGTAAGGGGGAAGGATCTCTTCCCTCTACCTGCTGATAATGTTTTGCCTAATGCAGCCCAGGATATCTGGGCCATGTTCAACTTGGTGTCCACCAGGTCCCCAGGTCCTTTTCTGCAAACCCACTTTATATCTGGGTGCTCCCAACGTGTCCTGATGCTGGGGTTGCTCCTCCCCAGGCACAGGACTCTGCTCTTCTCCTTGTTGAACTTGATAATGTTCCTGTCAGCCCATGTCTTCATCCTGTTCAGATCCCTGGGGATGGCCACATGGTCCTCTGGCTTTTCAGCCACTCCTCATAGGTTGGTGTCATCAGTAAACTTCGCTCTACTCCATTGTCCAGATCATCAACTAAGATATTACACAGGACTGGACCCAGTATTGACCCTTGGGACACTTCACTCATTGCTAGCCTCCTAGCAGGCTTTGCACCACTGACCACTACACTCTGGGCCCAGCCATGTCTATCCATCCATCCCATACATCAACAACTTCTCTATGAGGATCTAATGGGGGACAGTGTCAAAGGCCTTAGTGAAGTCCAGGAAGAGAATATCCACTGCTTTCTCCTCATCCATCAGGTTGGCCATTTTATTGTGGAAGCTTATCGTCAGGCACGACTTCTGTTTGGTGGAGCCATACTGACTACTCCTGGTGACTTTCTTCTCCTTCATGTGCCTGGAAGTGATTTCCAAGATAAGGTGTTCCATCATCTTCCCAGGGATTGGAATAAAGCTGACTAGCCTGTAGTTCTCTAGGTTTTCCTTCTTGCCCTTCTTGAAGGCAGGAGTAACATTTGCTTTCCTCCAGTTGTTAAGCACTCCTAGCATGTGCCATAATTAATTAAAAATGGAGAGTGATCTCACAATGACATCTTCCAGCTGCCTCAGTACTTGTGAGTGTCTCCCATCAGGGCCCATGGACTTATAAATGTCCAGTTTGCTTAAATATTCCCCAACCTGAACCTATTCTACCAAGATCTTCCTTACCTTCCGCCCCCATAAATTCCTGGATTCATTTCTGCCTAAAGGCTGCCCTGAACTAGAAGCAAGCCAAAGGACCAGGCAGATGGAGGCCATGGTTTAAAGCTGTACACCCGTTATAAAAATAGGGCAGCAAGTAAAATTTCCCATAGGCTGACTCCATCAAGGGCCCAGGTATCTTTTTAATCAATGAGGATGGCCTGTTTTATGACACACCCCGTCCCACCAGCCCTGAAAACGGAAAACCAAAGGACAGTGGGTGGGAGGTTGTACTATTTAGTCCAAGGCATTGACTCAGCCAAAGAGCCAAGCAGTAGAGCCCACATTCAGCCCCATGCGAGCCATGGGGAGCAGACATGAGGGAGCATCTTGGCAGCACCTGCTGTTGCCCTGCTCTGGGAAGCCCCTCTGCAGCAGAAGCCCTTGTAGCAAAGAACAGTAATTTTACATTAAGATCTCCAGTTCTAGTAAAACTCATTCTTACACTTTCAGAAGATTTGTGTATACCTTCTAACCGTTCCCAAGCCCTTCTATTATTTTCATCTGTTACAAAATTGTTGGATAATTACAATAAGTGTGCATGCGGGGGTTGGCTGCTATTTTTTTTTTTTAATCTCATAGTTAATTTTTAATAGCAGCGATGTCAGCTCTGGTGAGGGGCTGTAGGGCTGCTCTGCTCACCACTGCAGGTATAGCAGCGTGGCTTCACCCTGCTGGAAGCCTCGATGGCAGCCCACACAGGTCCTTTTTTCCACCACTTTGCTAAAGAAAAGCTCTGTATTACTTCCCTGCAATTAATCAAGGACCTTTAAGTGCAAAACAGCGATTCTGCATGGCGGAGGGAATAACTGCATCTCCCCTTGCATTGCTACACCTCATCTGGAGAAGATGTGAGCATAAAGGCCAGGCTGTAAATCATTTTCACACATGCTAATGCAACTGTTGTTGCCAGAGAGGCTGGGGAAATCAGGAAGTCCATGTAGATGGTCTCCACCTATTTTTACATAAAGAAAAGCCCCTTCTCTCCCCAGAATACACAGGATCAGAAGAGCACAGGCTTGTGCCTCGTATCTCAGCTGGAGTGCTGGAGGTCCTCACCGCCCTTCCTGCCCTCACGCCCGAAGGTCATGGTGCAGTTCATGCAGGTCCCCTCATCACCAGCCCTGGTGCCACTCCCTGCTGCCTTCCAAACTCATCCTCAAGGGATGTGCTAAACTGAGTCTCAACACTGAGATTAGATCCCTCTGCAAAAAGGCATGGCGGGGACAAGATATCATTCTTGTCACATTTTTAAATGAAGTCTTCCTCCCCAAATATGTGGCAAGCTCCTCTGAACTCTAATCTTACTGTGGTCTCTGTGATCTGCTTTCAAACTGCCTCTGACCATCATCATGCTGCAGAAATGATTTGCCTGGTGAAGGAACTTCTCTGAGTTCCATAGCAACTCTCTGCTGAGCCGTGCAAACACGACTGCAGGAAAGATGCCTGACCTGCTGCCCATCTCCCCACGGCAGCCTGGATCTAAGCACTTCTTGTATATTAGCAAAGGCTGCACTACCAAACAGAAACCGAATGGGAGATTCCTCTCTAATGGAGCCTAGGAATGTCCTCACAGGTCTATCTATAACCAGTGCCCCATCTGGAAAGAGAGGAGTGAGAATGTCATTGCATGCAAGACATTTCCTGGATCACTGACTATATTTATTTCATCTGTCCCAAAGTCATTTAAAAACCTTCAACAGTAAAACCACATCACCTGAGCAGAAGCTTTTTGGTGTGAGAAACAAAAACTGACAAAAACCACCCAAGTTTACTTGAAGACTGATAGGAAAGCTGCGCAGGTTACATGTTTTCAGAGTTGGACAGAGGGCATGAAAAGAGAAGATGAAACTGTGGAAGGGAAAATTTAAGAGGGAAGCGGGTGATAGGTGTATTATTGCACACTTAGCACTGATTAATGGTGATCCTTGAAGTCAGACACACACCACCCTTCCTCTTCTGACTGGGGAAAGGGCATGGGTGAGCGTCAGACATGAACCAACAAACCTTGTCTCTGGCTCAAGCCCAAGGAAGGATTTTGGTCCTTGAGCAGTGGTGTCATTTAAGAAGGTCACAAGCCTCATCCGTTGGGGTGAATATTTCCTCTTCCTTGCACTTGAAGTGCCTCACAGGGACAGGCAGAGGGTGCACCAAGTAAGGCAAAACAGTCTGTGCCATGTGAATGCCTGAGCTCAGGGGTGCCTTCCTTTTCTGGCAAGGTCCAGACTTGCCAGTCGTCTGCCTCCTGCCATGAACAGGAGTGGCTCTCCCTGGGCAAACTGCTCAAAGGACATCGACTAACAGAGCTGCTCTCATTTCTTGTAGTCAGGATCCCAGCCCAGCTCATTTCGGTGGAAGTCTCATTATGGAGGAGGAAGAGTTAAGTGACAAAGAAATCAAGCTTATCAAGGTCCAGCTAGGGACAGTCAGAGGAAATGCAGCAGCCAGAGTACATGCTAATATTATTAATGCCTTTTTTGTCTGTATCTTAGAGAGGGTTTATTTTGGCAGCCACAAAGTGTGTTAAAAAAAAAGTCCTTGTGGTATAGATTGCATAGTCCATCAGAGAGAGCCAAAGCTACTGGAACATGACAGCACTGAAATGCTCCAACAGCTGATGGCAGACCCGAATCCTCATCTGGCATAAGTCCATCCAGCTTCAGCAAATCACTTTAAACTCACCAAGCATCTGGCCTCAGTGTGTTGTTTGGTCTATTCATTGTTTGTTTTTTTCTAACGTGTCCTTTGGGCTTCTGATGTTTCATCTACAACAAGGTGGCTTTTTGGATGCCTGAGGGATCTACAGATCCACCATACTGTCATTAAACTCAGCCAAACACTGTAATGGTTCAGCAAGTCGTGATGGGCTTTTTGGGAGCTAAGCCTTCCTCTTAGTGTCAGCATGGTTTTCTCATCTCTATGAAGAGACCAGGCAGTTCAGGCATCTTCCAGGAGCAAGCTCAAATGTAAGAAGTCTCAATTTGCCTGTGATCATCTGAGCAAGTTTTTTCTTCTCTCCCAGAACTTCTTTCATGAAAAGCATTGCAATAGAGGGCTAAGAAAATAAGCCAAATAGGTTGGCTTGTGGTGCACAGTGACTCATCAATTAATCAATAAAAAATGACAGATTAGCATAATTAGACAAATTTCAACCACACAAGTGCATCTTGCATGCCAGGGAGAGATTGCTCTGGATGCATGATGTCTTTCTCAGTGCCCAAAGACAGCAGATTGGAGACCATGGACTATTAGTGATGGTGTCCTAGAATCATAGAATCATAGAATCATTAAGGTTGGAAAAGACCTCTAAGATCATCTTGTCCAACTATCAACCCACCCCCACCATGCCCACTAACCACATCCCTCAGTGCCACATCCCCACAGTTCTTGAACACCCCCAGGGACGGTGACACTACCACCTCCCTGGGCAGCCTGGTCCAATATTTCATCACTCTTTCTGAGAATAAATTTTTCTTTATATCCAACCTGAACCTCCCTTGGCACAACTTAAGGTCATCACCTCTCATCTTATCACTGTTAACTGGGAGCAGAGGCTGAGCCCCTTCACTTCTCTACAGCCTACTTTCAGGTCTGTCCCTCCTAGAGAGGTCAAGGTGGTGGCCCCTCTCATGGATGGGAAAAATGTGCAGTGGATTCCACTTTGTTTCTCACTGGTCTGCTAGAAAACTTGGTTCTTATGTACTTTCATCCAGGTGGTAACCAGCATATTTCCTGGGGAGCTTACCAAAGGAATGACTGTCATAGTAGCACAGAGAGATGGACACCTTTGTGAGCCCATGGAAATGTGACTACAGTAACCTTCCCACCCTATGATCGGGGATTACATGTGAGCATGCTGTACATTAACATGGGGGTGAAGTGCCTTTGCCATGCTGTGGTTCAATGTTTCTGTGGCAGATGGGAATCCCTTCGCACAAACCACTTCCCTGGCAGGGCCAAACACATCCTTCTCTTTGACTGCAGGAGGAGACACCAAGTCTGACCAAAAGCACTTCCTTACAGGATGCAAATAAATCTTTAAAGAGGGTGAACCAACAAGCAAGTGAAAAGGAACAGCTACTTCAAGAGTACATCAGGCATGCTTGGCATGTGTCTCAAGCCACACACAGCTAGGACCATCTGGTGACAGTAGGTAGGCTAGTACATCCAAAACAGGCTTGCTCTGGCCAGTGGCATGTGACAAGAGCTTCGTATCCCTCTAGAGCTTCTCACTTCCTCTGTTTAGACTCACACAGCCACTGCATTATGAGTCCCTTCTCCTTGTCCCAGTGAGACATTCAAGCCCAGCCACAAGAGAATCCAGCCTTGGCCAAGGCCAGCCTTGCCATGGCAGGTGCCTCTACAGCCTGTGGTGAGGACAGCTCTGGTGGCATGCACCCCTTTGCATTTTAGTCTTATCATGGCTCTATTGGCCCTGCCATCAGCATGATTGTGCCTGCAGCAATCCTCACAGAAGGCCAGGGAGCAGGGATTCCCTTTGCTGCATTTTTTTGCACACTCATCTGTATCCTGGGCTTCCTTTCTTCAGCCCTGCAAGCAGCAAAGGAGATGAAATTGTACCTGTCGCGCTGCCATTGGCCACTCCATCTTCTCTCCCCCTACTCTCCCTTCTGCCACCCCCACTTCATCTCACACTTTTCACATTTCTGGGGATTGTTTTTCACCTTGCAATGCTTTCTGGAGCTTGCCCAATAGAAATAAATGCAGCCTGACCATCGCTGGTGGGGCAAGGGGGGAGGTTGCCCTCTCAGTAACTTTAGCCTCTCACTGACAGATTTATCTCCCTTAATCAGAACCAAGTGTAGTTAGTGAGGTTTGTTTTTGTAGACTGAACTTCTCCAAAGTCAGTGCACACACACCTCCCCCTCCCTCCCCAATTACATAAACGCTTTTAGTTAAGAGCTAATTTCCTGGAGTGTGTGCCAATGCTCTCTTCTAGTAAACAAAACAAAGATGACACATTAAAAGTTTTTGCATTGAGAAGAAAGTTTATGCTAATAAAAACCCAGGAATGAGAAGGTGTCAAAGGGCTCTCTTTCCCATTTCTCCTCCTTCATTTGTCCATGTAGGACTGAGCAGAGGCCTTTCCAGCCCTCAAACGCAGGCTGTCCTGGTAGATGGTCTTGTAAATAACTTGAGCAGCCTTGTGCAACAGCACAGAGGTTGGTGTGCTGAGGGGTGTTGTGTTAGCTGGCTCTGGACTTGGTGGCTTAACTGTAGCTTCTTCACCAGACCTCATCTCAAGCTAGAGGGACCCAGAAACCCATGTTTGCGAAAGCTGGCCACATGTTGCCTAGTGCAGGCACCGAGTCCTCTCAAACGCTTTGACAAAGGAGAATGGCTTTAAACCATAGGAGGGGAGATTTAGGTTAGATGTGAGGGGGAAATTTTTCACTGAGAGGGTGGTGAGGTGCTGGAACACATTGCCAGAAAGGCTGTGGGTGCCCTGTCCCTGGAGGTGTTTAAGGCCAGCTTGGATGGGGCCCTGGGCAACCTGATCTAGTGGCTGGCAGCAACTAAATCCAGGCTGTCAGCTCTCGTCCTTTCCTCATCCTACGCTCACACATTAGCACCGCCCAACTGTCCCATCCCGTCACAGCTTGGATCAGCAGGGGGCTGATCGAGCCAGGGCTTGGTTCCACAGCCCTCCCCTGGGAACAGTTTGGAGGCTGTGTGGTGGGAGAGACTTTGTGGATATCTTCCTTCATGGACTCCTCCTCTACATCTGTCCACGATCTTGCTCTAACATTTCCCTTTCATTTTAATTCCTGTTGTGCTATTAATTAAGAACATTTCCAACATGTGCCAGCCTGGAAAGAAATGTGCCATTTTTCTTCTGTTTCAGATTGTTTTTATTGAGGTCCTAAAATGCAACCAAGCTCATGAAGAAAAGATTTGAAGAGAAAAATTTGGATTCAGACTCCAGGAAGGTTCATTAAACTCACATTAGTTTTCAGACAGGTGGATCATGCCAAGGGCAACCATGACTTCAGCCTCTCTTCATTTCTGTGTGTCATGCATGAGAAGCCTGGCTAATGTAAGTGAGTAATGTTCTTCTCTGTTTTCTTCGGGTCATGCTGGTTGCCAGCTTGGAGGCTGACATTTATTTTAGGAAAAAAAATTTTTTTTAAGAGAGAAACAGGGAGGGAAGCCCAGGCTATCTCTGGTCTCATTACAGTGTTCCCATAGTCATCAAAAGCTCCTACTGAATCTGTTCTAGAAAGCATCACTGGTCCCATGTTCTGAAGCACTTTTGGTAGACCAGGGTGCTGATGTGGAAGGCAGAGCTGGAAATGAAGCAATTACCACCATTTGTACTCTAATGTTTCTTGTGGCTACAGGGCCAAGCTAGGCATAAAGGCCAGAGCAGATGTATTTAGACTCAGAGACACAGAGGAATGAGATGAAGAGCGATCTTACAATGTAGATGCAGCTACCTAGCTAGGGCCTTGGACTCTGGGCCTTTCCCTTTGTGTTTGCAGAGCAGACCTGAGGACGCATCTTTCCTTTTCTCAGTCACGGGCACTGACTTTTTTCTGCACAGACCCTGATAACAGGCTTCATCCTGGCTTATCCCCCCGGTCACCCAGTTTCCCTCTTGGGAAAGAAATCAGTACTTCCAGTTTCTTCTCTTCCTAAATCAGATGCATAAAGTAACTCAGATGAGTAATGCAACTCAGGTGAGCCACCTGAGGGTCTAGACAGCTCTACCTGCTCAGCTGTGTGGTCATGCAGCCAAAGTCTCAAATCTGTGCAGGGTCTGGCCCTCCTGAACTCAGATTGTGGCTGCAGTTCCCAGGTGTGGTTGAAAGGCACGCACAGAGATGAGGAGGGATGCTGTGGGCTGCTGCGTTCACTGAATGGGTCCACAAAGCTCAGCACAGGCCAGCAGAGGGTGGCCTGTAATGGGACAAGGTGCTGCAGACTGCGGCATTCAAAAGGACCAGATCTAATCACAGCCCAGTTTGGCTTTCACATATTAACTAGTCTCGGACAAAGGCCACCATTAGAAAAGCACTCTGCTCTGACCTGCTCAACCCATGCAGTCACCAGAAAGGGTTGCTAGTGCTCTGTTAGCTTGTTCTCCCTGGTATGCTTTCCTTTCTGTCAGAACACAGGAAATTAAGAGGATCTGGGAGGATGAGACAAGCCATTTAATAAAACTGATTTCTTATAAATCAGCCCATCTCTTGGTCTTCCCACTGCTGCCCCTGTCTCTACAGCAACAAAGTGCAGAGGAACTTCAATAGCTTGGTCGCACAGAGCTTCTGCTGTTTGTCAGCTCCATCTTCTGTTCCTGGTCGTTAGTGGAAGATTTGACCTTTGAAGGGTACAGTTGGTCACTGAGAGACCCCTGTGCCTCCCGTTAGGCATGCAGTTTGCGGGACCACCTGCACCACCACAACACTGCCCTCACCCCACTGCTAGCATGGCATGGAGCTGCATCAGGGTAGGGTCAGGTGGTGTCAGGAAAAGGTTCTCCACCAGAAGGTGGGGGGTATGGAACAGGCTCCCCAGGGCAGTGGGCATGGCACTGAGCTGCCAGAGCTCAAGCTCTCAGATATAGGGTTTGGGTTTAGTGGTGCTGTGTGGGGCCAGGAGCTGGACTTGATGATCCTTGCGGGTCCCTTCCAACACAGGTTATTCTGTGATTCTATGATTCTTTGCTTTCTATACTTTTAACACATCATTATCTTACACTGCATGGCATTTAGAGACCAGTGCTGCTCCTCCAGCTCCAGTGTAACCAAATAACTTCCATTAACTCTGCAACAGGAATCAAGGACTTATTAAAGACACTGGAGGAACTTGCACCATAGTCCATGCAGGAGGAACCCCTCCACAGCCTACATGAGGAAAACCTGCGATGTGGGACACATCCCCACCACACCTCACCCCGAGCCCTTCTGGGAAAAGACATCTCTGCCCAGACCTTACAGCGCTGTGCCGTGCTGCTGGGCAGACAGAAGCCATGGGCCGTGCTCCAGCCCCAGCCGCCAGCTCCCACGGCCTGTGCAAACCTAGGTGGGGCTGTGCTTCCATCACAATGCCATTAAGGCTTTCTATTCCCATCCCTGCAATTAACGATGAATTCTTCTTCTTCTTTCTGCATTCAAAATGTTAGGTCTGGCCAAGAGAGTTGCTCAAGCATAGGCAGCTTAGCTGGGCAGAAAGGGAGGTTACAGCAGCTGGGAGAAATTGCAAAAGATGGAAGAAGCCACACAGAGGGGAGAGGTGCTTTTACGTATTTTATAAATTAGCAAGGGCTGAGGTGGAGTCCCTACCCTGACACATCTTTAATCCCGACTGGGCATCTTCCTATGGGAAACTGCCCCAGACCTCCCCATTTCTTAGTCTAACAGCAGTTTTTCTCTTTGCCCTGTGCAGGCTAGCAGTAACTCCATCTGTATTCAGGACAGCAGCACCGTGCCCAAAGCTGTGAGCAGTGCCTTGCTCCGGCCAGCAGCTGTTTCCAGGGGCTGCAGCAGAGCAGAGACACCCAGAGGGAAGGCTGTGTTCCTATCTTTGCTTCACTCTCGTGACACAGCCATTTCCAGGGAATATCCCCTTCTCCACCCCCAAGTGAAGCAGCAGCTAATTAGGAGTGCTTTTGCATTGCACTGCCTGGTCCCGAGCTGCTAAGCTGGCTGATGAGCTGCTAAACGCATTTTTATTTTTTGCTGCTGTAAGAGATTAACCTATGGCTTCAGCGGCAGAGACCCCACAGCAGAGGCTGCTGGCAGAGAGAGAGATGCAGGACACCACCCGCGCTGGTACCCACCCCGCTGCCTGCAGATGATGGACACAGAATGTGGGGGTGGATACAGTGCTCAGACACCGTGCTGGGGATCAGTGTACTCATGCAGAGGTAAAGAGGGAAAACACAGTGCAAGGAAGAGACCCAGCTGATTCCCCTGCTGGGGAGAGAGCTGAGTCCTTCCAGACACTACAGGATGCCCCACCAAGGTGAAACGTTGCAGGAGAGCTGCGATCACATCTGCGAGGCCACTGGCAAAACCTCACCAGGTCCCAGACTCCATCCTGGGGCCATTCACACAGTGACGGCAGGTCACCTTCAGTGGCTCCTTCTTACATATACAAGGACATTGCTACCTCACCGTCATGCTCTCCTATCCTTCAGGGCAGACCCTCTTAGAATCATAGTATCACAGAACCATTTCAGTTGGAAAAGACCTTTAAGATCCCCAAGTCCAACCCCAACCCACCCCACCATGCCCACTGACCATGACCTTCACTCAGTGCCACATCTCTGTGGTTCACAAACACCTCCAGGGATGGTGGCCCCACCACCTCCCTGGGCAGCCTGTACCAGTGCCTCACTGCTCCTTCTGAGAAGAAATTGTTCCTAATATCCAACCTGAACCTCTCCTGGTACAACTTAAGGCCATTCTCTCTCATCCTGTCACTGCTACCTGGGAGCAGAGGCCAACCCCCACCTCGCCACAGCCTTCTTTCAGGGAGCTGTAGAGAGTGATAAGGTCTCCCTCTCCAGATGGGCTCCCATCTCTTTCAAATGGGACAGCCCTGAATTAAATGGAAAGCTCAGATGGTGGCACAACCTCTACCCAAAGCACCCCAGCTGGGGAGGTCTGTGTCTGAGCAAGCTGGGGTTGGGGTTATTCTTTTAGCCAGCACTGATCTACAGGATGGTGCCTTGGCAGGTACACCAGGGAACTGGAAGATCCCCATCAGCTGACATGTGGACATTGTCCCAGGAAAGACAATCCATTTATCAAAGTGCCTGCAGCTCCCCAGTTCAAGGTAGGTGAAGTACTAATAAATATCGAGCAAAGCAAGTGAATCAGACTCCAAAGTAGCTTAATAAATAAAAAGCTATTAAAAAAAAGAAAACACATGCAGGTGCTTGCCAGCTTTCCTTCTGCTCTGGGCGCTGGCACTCTGCATTCCCACGTCAAAGAGACAACTCACTAGGAGAGCTGCTGGTCCTCACACCGCAGAACCCAAATGGTGGCAATTTCAAGCTGAGATGGGATTGAAGGTTGTTTGTTTTCTGGGTAAACACCTCCCCACCATCACACCCATTCTGAGGATGCAATTGGAGCATGCCCAGCTCCATCCAACCACGCCGACATCCAAAGGCCAAAGGTCCAACACATACTGCAGGCTGCACAGATGTGGGCAATTGAGACACGCTGCCTCTCAAAGCAGTGAGCTGCTATGGCAAAAGAATGAGCTGCTAATTTACTGAAACACTCAGCAAAGTAAGTACATTCGGATCTCTCCAGCCATCCTGACTCCATGCAGGAGTAAGGCTTCAAGAGATGGGACATGAAAGGAAGCAGAACATCAAAGAGCTCCCTGAAGCTAGGGCAGTATAATGCACATTCAAATGTCCTCCCCTCTCCAAAAAGTATCTCCATCTCTCATCTTCCTCTGGGCCATCTCTTGGACCAAGGTAGCTGCACAAAGCTTGAGGAATTGCCCTGCCTGGGGACATGAGTACATTCAAGGAGAGGTGACCTTGAGGTCCTCTGGTGCCCAGTGTTGGGGCCATCCTGTCCCATCCTCATATTCACAGACTTCATATTCACACTTCATGAACAACAGGACATTCAGCAAAAACAAAGAGAAAGGAAATCCAGAAAGGGTCAAAAAACAAAAACGCACTAGCACACAGAGCACCTCAGGCCAGCCAACGGCACAAGCAAGAACCAAGGCCAGGGACCAGAGGGAACAAACTGCAAGGCGAATACAACGCACGACCCTCAGTGCAACTCAAAATACATAGTAAACGCAAATCAGCAACGAAGACAAACTGAACCACACACAAAAACAAAACCACAAACAGAACCACACAGCTGCACACAAAACAACAAACTGAAGAAGACAGCCAAAGAAGAAAACAAATGACCCTAAAGAAGGTCTAGCACAAGCCCCCACAAAGACCAAAGCGATCCAACAAGCAACCCCAGAAACTTCTGGAACCAGCGAGTGGCAAGTAAGAAAAACCCATGCAGGGGAGAACGCTAAAACCACAAGCACAACAAAGGGAACCAAGAAGGCAAAAAAACAAGGACAGAATAGAAAAAAGGAGAAGACAGGAACCAAGAAGAAACAGGAACAAAAAGAAGACAACAACCAGAAACGCGCATACACCAGGAAGGAACGGGAACCAGCAGCCAAACAAAAGCACAATCAGATGAAAACCAAGAACAAAAGGGAACGTAAACATGCAAGCCTTCCAGCAGATCCTAGCAGATGTTCAGTGCACCCGCAATCCAGCCCGTAACTGACCTGTGAGGAGCAGAGTAGAAACAAAACTAGGCATATGAAGGGATAGAAAAGTAACAGGAGACTAAAAAATAAAAAAAAACCGAGAAATGTGGGAAGTATTTGATGGACAGTGGGCATATTTATTAGAACACGCTCGAGTAATCCCTGTAGTGTCCTTGGAGGCCTGAGATGAGGAACAGCTGCTGTGTTGCAAGGTCAAACATCTA